>NC_043996.1:34655025-34692525 GCF_902150065.1 Myripristis murdjan
TGTACTAAGTTCAACTGCAAAGGGCGAGTGTGACATTCAGCTCTTTAACAAGACTTTCCAAGACAAAAGATGAATCACTCTGCGTGTCAAGGAGAGCATATGTAAGAATTTCCCTCTGAGGTTCTTTGTCAGATGACACAAATACTGGGACAATACTAGAGGTGGCAGAGGCATTATGAATAAGTGCATGAGACAAGGCTTTATGAACTTCCTGACTTGCTCCTCCCTTTGTAGGAGTGGGAGTGCCATTTCCTGTATCACCAGACTGCTTCTTCTCTCTCCTCATGCAGACAGGTGGGATGGCGTCGACCACACACTCCACAGATATGTCTAGTTCTACACTCCTTTGTGATGTGTCCTTTGCGCAGGCAGCCAAAGCAAAGACGATTTTGATGTATGAATGACCTTTTATCTTCCATTGACTTAGAAGCAAAGACAGGGCATTTGGCAATGCCATGAAGCTCTTCCTTACAGACAAGGCAGGGCATTTTTGGCTTAGGAATGGGAAGGCTTTCTGATGGCTTGGATGTCCTGAGAGTAAGATCCTTAGCTTGAGCATTAGTACTTAGAGACTTTGCTTTTTTAGAGAATTTATCATCTGATCTGGAACTAAACAAGAAGGGAGAGGCGATAGGATTACAGGCTATACGAGCCTCCTTTTGCACAAATTCAGTAAAGCATTCAAGCTTGGATATTCTCCAGATTTATCAAGTTTTTCCACAACAATTTGGCTCCATTTACGCACAATCCAATCAGGCAACTTCTTTAACAGCTTATGATTTTCTTCACTGTCATTTAAAATAGTCAATCCTTTAACATGAGGCATAGCCTCTACACAGCTCTTTAAGAAGTCAGAAAAGTCTCTAAGTGCAAGAAAGTCATTTGGACCTATCTTAGGCCATTTCATCAGCTTATCTCGAAAGGCTTTTTGAACAACAAAAGGACTGCCATACCTGTCCTTCAAGACAGACCATGCGCCTTCATAAGCATCTTCAGAGCTCCGGTAGAAAAATCCCTCTACGGCCTTACGTGCCTCACCAGCAAGGTAGCTTTTCAAATACAGCATTTTTTCACTAGCAGGAATAGGTTTACGGTCAATCAAAGTTGTGAATGACATCTTAAAGTCCACAAACTTCAATGGATCACCAGCAAATGTGGTAGGCTCAGGAACAGGAAGGCAGTTTAAGGTAAGTGAGCTTGCAATTGCTTCGGCAAAGATGGCTGCTGTAGCTGTTGAGCCCTGGGAAGTGTCATGGCCTTGGGAGGTGGCTGCTGTATCTAGCTGTCTATTTAAATTCATGACAGGAGCCATTCTGCCAACAAGGACGGGATTGTCACACTCACCAACAGCATCACCTTCAATCTGATTGTATGTTCGAACTCGAGCTGCAGCCACTTTAACATCCATTTCTGCTTGCATCAGTTTTAGTTTTGTTTTTTCCTCCTCTAATTTCATGTCAACTTCTGCTTGCTTTTGTTTTAATTCTACCATCATTTGTGACTCATGAAGTTTCCATTCACTTTCCAGTTTGCTAAGCTTGACTTGCTGAGCTTGTATCTCCTGCATAGACTGTGCTTGCTCCAATTTGGCTGCAAGTTCTGCTTCTGCATCCGCTCGCTTACTTGAGGTTTTAGAAATGGCTGACAAGTTATCCAAATCATCAGCAAGAACACTCTCTGTGTTTGTGCCACCAAAGACAGATTCATATTCATCACGATTCAAAGTCAGTCCTTTCCTTCTCAGTTTCAGGTTTAAAGGACTTTTGATCCAGACCTGTTTCCAGCCGTCTACTCACAAGGTCACAGATTTCTGTAGTCAGCGTATTACAAGCATCAATTTTCTGTACAACATCAGCAGTGTTAAGAGAATTACGTTGAAGTGGTTCATAATTTTGATTTACACGATCATATCCTCTTTGAATTTGCTTATTTATATTATCCAAATCCTCCTTCAGACAGAATTTCTTAAGTTTTGTCCTGGCTTCTTTAGCTATCTTCTTCCAGGATTCATAAGCCTTCATAAATGCCTTCAAGTGCCTTTTAGCTTCCTCTTCACGCATTTGTCTGCCTTTTTCTGTGAGCCGCCGCTCACGGGAGCCAGAGACTGTTTCCTGCACCTCTGTAGGCCTTTCATTCTCTCTATCTGGTGAAGATTCTTCTACAGGACTAAGACCCAAGTTTTTCTCTTCTGTGGAGTCTCCCTTTTCCGCTGGCATTGTTTAATATAATCAACTACTTGAGTGTATTTGACTAAATGTAAAATAAAAAAAATAACTGTGATTTAAGAGTACTGTATGCTATAGTAGGCTACACTCAAACACTGAACACTAAACCCCCAAAATATGACAGGGTAAAATATTTTAAATTGACATATCAAAAACGGACCCTGCAGAACCATATAAAATTTAGCTTGATTATTTAACCTTCAAATAAAACCTTTACCATATGCAACAATTTCAGGTTAAACCTTTCAGTATTTGAAACATTGCAATAACCATTCAATTTTATACAGTCTATAATCCCATCAGCATTTAAACAAGTTTCAAACACAAACATTTAATCATTTCACATGGCAAACTCAATCAAAAAATCACCAAGCAGCAATTCAGTTCGTCTTAGAGTAATCCTGAAAACAGGACAGTACATTTGGATAATAGCGTTAACCAGACACGGCGCCCCGCACACGCTTATCACGCACTGCGCGTAGGGCACCAAGTGCCTTGGGGGGCACCAAAAAAAAAAAAAACAAGCTCGTGAAAAATCATAATAATAGTAATCATAATAATGATATATTTAAAATTGTGTAAAGTGTGTAAAACATGTTAATAGATATCAGACACGGCGCCCCGCACACGCTTATCACGCACTGCGCGTAGGGCACCAAGTGCCTGGGGGGGCACCAAAAAAAAAAAAACAAGCTTGTGAAAAATCATAATAATAGTAATCATAATAATGATATATTTAAAATTGTGTAAAGTGTGTAAAACATGTTAATAGATATAAGCAATACAAAAATAACATAGGCTTATTTGCTCGAGAAAAACATGAATCTCCTGCGCGGCCCTCTCCCAAGTCTACCTTTGGTGCCCCCTCCCCCATCCCCTAGTGGTTTGCTCCATTACGCTTCAATCGCAAGTTTGGCAGACCTGTATTTTCGGACATGTCATCAAAAAGGCAACAAGAGTCGGGGGCGGAAAAGAGGAAAAAAAAGAAACAGCGAGATGATGCTCGCGCGTCACTTGCAGGTAAGACAATAACAAATGTTAATTTTGTTACTTTTTGCCCTAGTATGCATGTCTATGCTCGTGCCAGATAATACTACCGTCAACAACCTTTGTAACGTTAGCTCCCACTAGCCATGCTCAGACGTAACTGTTACGTTTCAAATAATTGATGCTGGGATAGCTAGTTATTTTTAGTTGTGTATATGGATATGGATCTGGAGTTGAGATGTCTGTATTTGGCGTTTGTTATGTTCTATGAACCAGCGAGTATGTGATTGTGTAGTGAAAAACAAAAATAATGAGTTGATGAATGGAAAACGGGTCTTGGTAACCTGAACTTTGATGTGATATGCCAAATTAGACAGGTTAGACTGATTGGACTGATTATCAGCCCTCTTACACCGGCGATGTCGGCACCGACAGGATTCGACATGCTGACGTTACATAACGGTGTCTCCGTGACCGTTTAAGATATTCAGAAACATCTGAAACCGGAGCTTTGCGCCTATATAGAGTGCCATTACGGTAGCACGTAGGACTACTGACACTTCGACCGTCCAATCACAGAAGATTCCCCGATGTGTCACAAGTTTGTAATGTGAGCTTGTCACTACCGTAACTCCTGAACCAATGGTGCTATCGAAAAAAGCAGAGAGCCGGAGCTTTCCGATGGAGTGCGGATACACCAGTCATTACGGTGACCCACTGGCCGGCAGCTCACACAACATTTTCGTGAGGTTCATAGGCCAAGAGCGACATCTGCTGGTGAAACTGTAATTTGAAAAAATCAGTATTAATTGTGTAGATTTCCCCTCTTCATATTCATAGTTTTCAAACTATGTACAGAATTTTTATATTGTGCCCCATTAATCCTTGTCTATAAAGGTAAAATAATAAATTTTTCATGTACCGGTGTTTTAAATATAGGCCTACATAATACTATAATTAATTTTGAAATATTTTGGTACCATGGTTCAAAACTGTATTTCACTGTAGAATCCCTGAGTATTTTGTCTTGTATTTGTGATTACAGGCTCAATGCTTCGATATGTTCAAGGAGGAACACAAAGCAAAGTGGAAGATCCAGGTGATCAACCATCCACAAGCGGACAGTCACCAACCAGCAGGTCTATAGACTCTGCGGCAGCACCCAGCCCTGACCAACAAACATCTACCAGTTCAGGTACAAATACAGTTCATCATGCAGCCACCACTTCGGAGGGCAGAGTGAGTCCTGTCACTGAGAGACCATCAGCATGTGACAGTTTGGAGACACATGTGCCCCCTCCAACTGATCCCGCTCTGTGGCCAGCACACATTTTAGATGCTGATCGTGTGGAAATTGTGCGGAGAGGTCCTTTCAAAATCAGTCCTGATTTTAATTTTCCAAAGGGACATGATGGAAGAGCATTTCATACCAGCCTCCAGTTCAAAATTCTTCCAAATGGAGAGAAGGTTAACAGAAGCTGGGTAGTGTACTCTCCACAGAACAATGCTGTGTTCTGCTTCGCATGCAAGCTTTTTAGTATGAAGGATATAAAGCTGACTTCAGAAGGCCACAGTGATTGGTCTAACATCAACAGCAGTTTGAGGGGTCATGAGTGTAGCCAAGACCATACACAGAGCATGCTTAAGTGGAGAGAACTTGACACACGGCTAAAGAAGGGCATGGCAATAGATCAGCAGGAGTTAGCATTACTAGAGGCAGAAAGGAAAAGGTGGCAAGACATTCTCAAACGCTTGCTCTCAATCACTCTCTCACTGGCTTCAAGAAATTTGTCTTTTAGGGGCTCTTCTGACCGTCTGTATGAGCCAGACAATGGGAACTTCTTGAAGGAAGTAGAGCTTTTGGCAACATATGACCCTGTAATGGAGAATCACTTGGCCAAAATAAAACATGAAAGTCCCCACACACACTACCTCAGTCATGAGACACAAAACGAACTAATTCAGATAATCTCTTCAGAAACATTACGCACCATTGTGAGACATATCCAGTTAGCAAAATACTTTTCTATCATTCTTGACTGTACTTCAGATGTAAGTCACAAGGAACAGATGTCAGTGATAGTGCGCATTGTCTGTTTCCAGCAACAACCAGACATTAAAGAATACTTCCTGGGATATATTGATGTGGAGGAAACTACTGGCCTTAACCTGTCCAATGTTGTCCTAGACAAGTTGAAGGAGCTTGGCATTCCATTTGAGAATTGTCGAGGACAGGCCTATGACAATGGAGCCAACATGAAGGGGAAGAAGCAAGGTGTTCAGGCTAGACTGCTACAGTTAAATCCAAGAGCACTGTTTGTTCCTTGTGGAGCTCACACTATGAATCTTGTCATAGCTGATGCCGCCAAGTCCTCTCAGGATGCCACTGGCTACGTTGGGTATTTGCAGAAGCTATTCAATTTCTTCTCAGGTGCAACCCAGCGATGGGCCATTTTGACAAAGCATGTCAAACTGACACTGAAATCTTGGAGTGACGTTAGATGGGAGAGCAGGCTCCAGAGTGTAACAGCTGTCCGGAATCAAACAAAAGAAGTGAGAGATGCTTTCCTGGAGGCCAGGGAGGCTGTAAATGATCCAGTGGCAAAAGTGGAGGCTCAAGCTCTTGCTGAGGAAGTAGCCTCATTTCGATTTTTGATTTGCTCTGTTGTGTGGTGTGAACTTCTTACCACCACAAACCAGGTGAACAAGCTTCTTCAATCCAGTTTCATGCAGCTTGATATTGCTGTCAGGCTCATTGACAGTGCCAAAATCAACCTCTCCAAATACAGACAGTCTGGGTTTGACGAGGCTGTGTCAGCTGCTAAGGAACTCTGCGACGCCCTGAATATAGAACCGGAGCTTAAGGCGAAGAGACTCAGGAGCACAAAAAGGCAGTTTGCATATGAAACTGTTGATGAGCCCTTTGATGACGCCCTTAAAAAGCTTGAGGTCACATTTTTCAACTGTGTTGTGGACTCTGCTTTAATGTCACTACAGGAGAGGTTTGAGACCATGAATCAAGTCAAAGAAAGATATGGAATGCTGCTTGATTTCAGCAAAGTGAACGGAATGTCCAAGGAGGACTTAAAAAAACACTGCAGTGAAGTACACAAGACACTTACGGAAAAGGGAACAGCTGACATTGATGGACCTGAGATGATGCAGGAAATCATCAACCTTCCTCAGCTACCACCACAGACATCTGCCTTGGAAATGCTGAAATTTCTTCATGAAAATCAGCTTCAAGAGGTATATCCCAATCTGTGGATTGCTCTTCGGATTGCACTGACTATCCCTGTCACAGTTGCCTCTGCTGAGCGAAGCTTCTCAAAACTTAAGCTCATTAAAACATACCTGCGTTCATCAATGGGACAGGAGCGTTTAAGTGGTCTGGCTGTCATCAGCATCAATGGGGAAATCGCTCAGAAACTGTCATATGATGACCTCATTGCTGATTTTGCAGCCCAGAAATGCAGACGTGTGCCTCTGTAGGGCCTCTGACAAGTGGTGCTTGCACTTTCAAATTCGTATTTAAAGTTCCTTATTCAAGGACTTAGTGACTTAGTGACAACTTAGTGACATTTATTTGGTGTCATTTATTTTTTATTTTATTTATTTATTCGAGTGTTTGGTGCCATATTTAGTTAGTGTTTAGCCAGTGTGTTTTAAAGATGTTATTATTATTATTTATCTCTTATTTTGAACAGTTTTTGAACCATAAATGTTGCAAAGTTATATTGTAAAATAAAGAGAAAAACAATGAGAAATACTGAGTTATTGTTCATTTCAGGTGGCGGTGGCGGCGGCGGCGGCGGCGGGGGGGGGGGGGGGGGCACCACAAAGCATTTGTGCTTAGGGCACCCAAATGGCTAGCGCCGGCCCTGGCGTTAACGACAGTCTCTCACCGCATTGTGATTCATTTACGACCTTGCCTGAGTGAGTCGACGGATCAAACGAAGGCAGGTGCGCAGGCGACGAAGACGACAATCCGAACCATGGCAGAGACTTCAGGTGTAGCGTCGAGTTTTCACTGTAGCAGTCCCCCGGAGTAAAACGACTGAGAGTCTCAACTGATGCGTAGTTCTCTTTATTAATCAAGCTCCAATTCATACGACACCGTGAAAACTGCATTGAAAAGATATGCAAACATTTCACAAAATAGCGCACCCACAAATAGCACACCAAAAATATTATGTAAATAAATAAAATCACTACGCTAAAATTTATACACATGTAGTCATAACAATCAAACATACCTCGCTGCGCTCTCCAAGGAATGCACATATTAAATACCGTAGACCTTCTTTCAGCCATAAATGTATGGAAGACAGGCAAAAGATGAAACTCAACAATGCAAGAAATGCGTGTGAGGTGCCAATAAGCCAGCAGGCCCAAGCGAAGTGTTCACCTGCTGGCTGCCTTGAAAGCTGTGAACTACGAAGCTACCGGGACAAATTTCAAATGGCACAGGTGAATAGCTTCCGGGTCACACATAAAGGTCACTCAAAACAAAAAACAAAAAACACATTCAAAATGTTACAAAATAAATTACAGACATGCCCATAAACCATCCCATATTATTATTGATTTTAAATAAACAAACACAAAATCTCATCTAGCCTATATGGTCCTTTACAATCGGTGTTTATTAAAAGATCAATTGTGGAGAAGAGGAATTTATCATTCTTTTTATCTGCGATAAGTTTTGAGAAGTGGGAAGTTCTTGCCCGTTTAACTGCGCTATTATAAATTCTGAGTTTTTCACGGAATATGTCATAGTGTACTGTCAGTTTGGTTTTCCTCCATTTCCTTTCTGCACTCCTGCAATTTCTTTTCAGACTCATTTCTCCAGGGGGATATAGATTTAGTTTTTATTGTTTTTGTTAAAAGTGGAGCCACTGAGTCAAGGGCTAACCTCAGTTTAGTGTTAAAATTATCGACAATAAACTCACAGGGTGCAGGTAAAATTTCGGCGGGGGTATTATATAAAATCTCAATAAAATTTGCAGCCGCTCCAGAAGTAAGATGGCGCTTCCTCACTGTTCTCACCGGGGCCTCCTGTTTAATAAAACTGGCAACCTTAAAAAATACACAATAGTGATCTGACACAGCCAGGTCGACAACAGAGGACACACCAGTGGACAGGCCATAGGTTATGACCAAATCCAGGGTGTGTCCTCTGTTGTGAGTAGGCTGTGTGACATGCTGCGTAAAATCCATACAGTTTAATATATTTAAAAATTCAATAGTGATGGGGTCTGAAATATTATCTATGTGTAAGTTAAAATCACCAGTTATTATGACTTTGTTATATGAGGAGTGTATAATTGATAAAAGTTCAGAGAATTCACTAATAAAAGAGGAAGCGTGTTTGGGTGGTCTATAAATTGTCATACAAAAAATAGGGGGACTGCTAAAAACAAATGCATGATACTCAAATGTGTCGTAATTTTTTTGTGGAATTTCCTTCGGTAAAATAGAGTTAGAGGAGATTGTTGCAGTCCCGCCACCTCTTTTACCACTCCTGTTAGAAAATAAAAAAATAAAATTTGGTGAGCAGGCCTCAGTGAGAACAACTGGTGCATCAGCGCCCAGCCAGGTTTCAGTGAAAAAGAGACAATCAATCTTGTTATCTAAAATCAGATCATTAATAATAAAAGACTTGTTTGCTAAAGAGCGAACATTTAAAAGTGCCATAGTGAGGGTTGCAGGTGGACTGGTTATCTGTGAATCATTGTTCTGAGTATTAACATAAATCAAGTTTTGACGGGAAAAGCGGGGAGGTTTAACAGAAAAAGAACAGTGGTTGTGTAGTGGCCTATTATTTGTGATGACTGGGATGAATGTGGGTTGCGAAATGCGTCAGTCGGCGAGACTGGCGAAATGGTTGGAAAGGTGAGAGGCTAGAACAGAGATTCCCTTATTGTTGAGATGGAGATTGTCATACCTGTACAGAGGTGAGGCCGGTCGGTGGTAGTTGGTGGCCCGTGAGCAGGTGGTGCTGGATGGATGCAGCACCACGGCAGGCTGCGAAGGGGGGAGCCCACTAGCGGAGGATTTATGCGGCTGGCTGTTCTTCTGTCTCACGGTGGACCGGGCAGCCACCCGATCGGCACCAGCATCAGGTGGAGGGGTGACAGCGCCAGAAGAGCCGCCTTTCCTCCGGCCAGCTCCAGGAGGACCCGCAGCGGCAGCGGAAAGGTGGACGGGCATTGCAGCAGCCGCCGCGATAGGAGCCGTGACCGCGGCGGGAGACAGCGCAGCCCTCGCCCCACTCACAGCGGCTGGACGTGGACTAACGTTAGCCGTCATCAGAGCCGCCGACCCCGCAGCCACCGGCACGGCCTCAACAGCAGGGACCGTCACGGCAGAAGCACGGTCCGGAGCAGCATCAGCCTCGGCCATGAGGACATCAGCAGGGTGGACTGTGACATCGGGTGGTAGCATGGTGAAGCGGTTTGTGAGGTTGAGTTGCGGAGGAGAGGTGACTCGGGACTTGACCCTCTTACCTCCACACACCACCTCCGACCAGAGAGCCTTTGCGCTGGGAGTGGAACATGAGGAGGGCCGGCAGCGGGACAAAGATGGATCCCAGAGTGTTGGGAATTCCTCACGTTCATACAGGGACTGAGCAGTTTGCGTTGTGTATAGTTAGTTGCGTGGATGAAGTACGTCATTTACGTAACCTACGTCAGTTACGTAAGACGTCTGGGAGCGGCGCAGTGAGTTGGAGTTAACTTTATTACGGCGGTTGCCGGTATAGAAGTCAAAGACGATACACTTCTACCTCATTCACCGCTGTAACCGCATGTAATATTCTCCACTGACTACATTAAACAGTCAAATCGACCTTTTGATGACTCATTGCTCTCTGATAGGAGCCCTGTAGCGGACAATAGTTTTTTCCAGCGACTATTCAGGGTCAAAACCCAACATAGGTCCTTCGAGCCGGATCTTTGGCTACCACAGAAAGATGTCATCAGAAGAACAATCACCATTTTTCTCCCACCCTGATGCTCCAGTAAGACCCTCAAGGCAACGTCTTGCACCCAGGCACTTGGAGGATGATATCCTTGACTACAGCCATCACCGACCTGCCCTTTCCTCCCGCCCCACCGAGAGAGAGCCAGAGGAGCAGAGAGGAGCAGCAGCCGCAGTGAGTAGCAGCCAAGCACATATTCCCTCCAACCTGGCTAGGCGCACTGCCACACTTAGCCCCAGCTCAACTGAACCTCTGAGCATGGTTTCATTGAGGAAACTACTCGAGAACATTTCTGGGAAGGAAGAGGAAGAGGCTGCTGAAATGGCTCAGCTCGTCGACCGCCTAGCTCATTATGAGAAACGACAACGTCGTCGTCAGGACTTATTGGAGCGCATTACATCATACCTAGAAGAGGAAGTAGATGAGGCTCCCCAACATGTGGAGAATACAGCACCACCACTCACTGTGACCCCTCGCGGTATTAATCCAGATGGTCCATTACATTCCTTTCCTCAGCTGATGAACCAGTCACATGACCCAGAGTCTCAGACTGAGAAACAGATCACCAACCACACACCTATGGAGCCAGTGGTTAAGCCAAAGATGAGAGTACATACTCACCTAGAGGAGATGGAGCGATCACGCCCACGCAGCGACACACCAGGCAGTGATGCACAGTCCCCCACTCCTTCCTACTGTAACACTGGATTCATACCAATTAATCCAGCCCCGCAGCTCCATCATGACTCACCACCATCACCAATGTCTTCTGGTATGATGACTCCTGTACAGGGCATGCAACAGCACATCGCCAGTCCACAGCCCATACGGTCGCAGCCCATTGGATCATTTCGTCCTTATGCTGCTCTGGGTCAGAGCTCACTGCCTCCAGTGCAACAGCAGCTTGCTGCTTCAGGTCCTGCACAACCACAGTTTACTGTGCCTCACAGCTATCCCACTGGGCCAAACCCACAGCTGCAGCCAACAGGTGGCCCAATCTCATCGGCCCCATACCATGATTATTTGTCATCACTGGCTCCACTGCCTCAAACCCTTTCTGCTCCCCACCAATGACCGGTCCAGCCCCAGCGGTCTCTCATCAGTTGCCTCCAGCCCAGACTGTAGCACCGCCAGGCTTCGGCGTGTCTCATCCTCCCCTGTATGGAGCACCGAATCCTACTATTCCCGACTTCTCCTTTGAAAGTGAAAAGGAGTTTGCTAATCTGAAGCTAGCTTTGGATAACCTACTTGAACCTCACCGGGAGCTGACAGAGCAGTATAAGTATCATGTATTGCTGGAGCACCTTAAACTACCAGAGGCTCAGATGATAGGTCAGTCTTGTCGCCACCACCCATACCCGTACTCAGCAGCTATGCAGGCCCTACAGCTGCAGTATGGCCAGCCACACCAGCTGGCCCAAAGTGAGATAGCAGCAATTCTCACCTCACCCGATGTGAAAGCTAACGATCCCCGTAGCTTCCAGAGCTTCTCTCTACGGGTTCATCTACTGGTCAGCATGTTGCTTTCCCTGGAGGGACCCCGAGGTATTGAGCTCAACTGTTGTTCTCATGTGGATCGCCTGCTTAGCAAGCTACCAAAGTACCTCCATGATGGTTTCATTGAATCCATGCAGCTTCAAGGGAAACTCAACTCTACAAGTCTCAACCCGTACAATCTGCAGGACTTCGCTGGATGGCTCCAGTCCAAAGCCCAGCAGCAGCGGCTGTCAAGTCGGCTAGTACAGCGCTACCAGCAAGAGAAGCCTACAAGCAGTGGGAGGGAGAAAGCCCCAGCCAAGACCAAAAGTCAAAGTGTGACTGTCTACTAGGGATGGGCGGGGTTAACCGGGTACCCGACTATCCGAGGGGAGAATTTGTTACTCGGTTACAAATCACTACTCGGTTATCCGCGGCATACAAAAGTGCCCAGTCCAGCTTAGGATCAAACTACATTTATACAACAGGTAGATCCGACTGAGCAATCTGATTGGTCAATCAGACGTTTAGAATGTGCTCAAATGAGCAATTGAGTACGGCTAGCCGTGCTTAAATGGAAAAAAAACAAAAACAAACTCATCACTGAACATATTACTCCTCCCGCAATATTAGCTATTTCCTGAGTCTGTGTGGTTTCCATGGCAACGCAAAACGTTTCACTGAAAACCCGCATCAAATGCCGCTGTCAGCTTTGTTCGCCTGCATAATGGACCGCTTGGTTGTCAATTTTGATTTGTTTGGCGACCTAAGTTTGGATAAACGGCTGAGCGAGGAAGACAAGACAGAAGAGAAAAAGGAGAGATACGAGAGAGTGACGAGTGAAGAGCTGGATCAGCTGGAAAGGTCAGGAAATGAAGCCGGTATGGCCCGGTCAACGTCTTGGGCTGTCAAATGTCTACAAGACTACCTGACAAACACCGGGCAAACAGCTGATTTCTCACCTGTAAGGAAAGAAGAGCTAAACAAGATCCTCCGTGAATTTTATGGGGCTTTAATTTCTAGGCTATAATAGAGAATGAAATGGGAGTCAGCACCACGGACAGTAGGCTACCTGTAAGATTTTCCACGGAGATGTGCGGCTATAACTTTTTTCTTGTTATTAATGTGCTAATGTAATCAGTTATTAATCAGCCTATTAATCGTTATTAATTTGTTTAGTCTTTATGAGTTGCCAAGACCATTGATTTAATTAATTTGTCAATTCGTTTGCATCTGTACACTGACGTGAACATTTAATAAATCGACACATCTGAGAAAACTGTCGTCTTTATTTCAGAGGTAAATTGATAACAGCCTGAAAAGGTAATTAGCAAAAGCCTCCGAAAGGTGGGGTTGAAATTATATAACTCTGTTCAGCCTTAATGTTACTGCTTACTGTTACTTTTGCTGCTTAGCCACATTAATCGGAGCTGACGTTAAATTGGAGTGACACACCGCCAGCTGAAATAAAACATCGGCCGGTGAGTTTATGAAAAGACAGATGTTTGTTGTGGTGCTGACACTGGAAAGCAGTAGCCTGTATTTAAATATAACTGTTAATATAAGTTGGTTGTAGATAAAGATCAGCTGTGTCGCTGTCACGGCACCTGTTAGATTAAAAATGACTGAGAAGTCGGCAGAAGTAGGCTATAACTATCGGTCCATGAAAAAAAAAATTCCAGCGGATATTCTATAGTAACAACATGATTGAGCTAGCAAATAAATAATTTAGTCTAACATCTAGATAGATGTACATTTTCAATTTTCAGAGAGAGGGTACCTACTTAGCTATGCGCATCCACACCGAAGACTGCTTATTCCGTCAGCTTCGTGAACACTGGTTGAGACCGATTTATTTAATAAATGGATTCAACCACGCACACCAGGAAGCATTTATACATGTGTATTTTATTTAGCCTACTCGGACATGGATAAAACATGAAAGCAGTCTACCACCAAGATAACGATGACTGTGAAAAAAGGAGCAGAGTCCACAGACCCCCAGGTATCTGGCTCATCTATACAGTCCAAACCAAAGAAGGTGCCTAAGGTACATTGCCTGTTCTGCAACAGCAAAGATCACTACATTACACGTTGCAACAGCATCACAGCACAATCAACAAAGGATTTTGTTAAATGGATCACTGAAGGAAAGCGCTGTTGGAAGTGTGCTCGTTCTCACTCACCAGAGTCATGCAACCTTAAGAAGCCCTGCAGTGACTGTGGAGACATCCACCTTCAAGTCCTCCATAGGGTAGCCCAAGATAGTTCCATCAAGCCTCCGCCTAGCACCTCAGAGAGTCGGATCTATCTGACACCCTCCATCCCATCAGGTAAAGTGCTTCTGAAAGTGTTGCCAGTCCTTTTACACAGTAACTCCAACTCAGTGGAGACCTTTGCAGTTTTAGATGACGGTGCTCAGCGAACCATGATCCTACCCCCAGCTGTACAGAAGCTCCAGCTATCTGATGAGCGAGAGACCCTCGCCCTCCGAACTGTACGTCCTGACATTACTCACCTCAGTGGATCTACGGTCACTTTCGAGATCTCCCCCAAAGATAACCCAGGGAAACACTATAAGGTTCAGGGAGCATTCACTGCATCAGGACTGGATTTGGTGGAACAGAGTTATCCAGTTCAGACGGCATGCTCATCTACGGAAGATCCCCCTTCAGCCCTTCCACAACGTTCGACCACTGGTGCTAATAGGATCAGACCATGTCCATCTCATCACGGCCACCGAACCGGTCCTCCGAGGTGACAAAGGCGGCCCTGTAGCCATTCGTACTACCCTTGGGTGGGCTCTACAGGGTGCTGAAGAAGGTGATACAGGTCAGACATCGGTGCATCAGTGTCTCTTCCTTTCAGTTGCCAGTCCTGAGGACCTCCTCTACCGAAATGTTGAGAGACTGTGGCAGCTCCAGAGAGGATCAGGAGGCTATAAGTCTTCTTGAGAACAGAACTCAGCGGGTAGACATCAAGGGAGTCCAGCATTACGCTACACCTCTCCTGCGCAAATCAGACGCACCCAAACTGAAAGGTTCCATCCAGTCTGTCGCAGCTAACTTGAGGAGCACTGAGAGGAGACTCAAGAAAGACCCAGAGAAGGTGACTGTCTTAGAGTTCTCATCGGGCCTGAAAATTAAGACCCGACCCGACCTGGGCCTGACTGGGCCAGCCCGAGGCCCGACCCGACCCGACTAATTAGCCGAACTTTAGGCCCGATAGCCCGATAAAGCCCGAAAAAAAAATCGCCAAATTCGCCATTATTTAGCAGAGCCGGTCGGCCGCGGCACCGGGGCACCATCAGTCGGTATCAGGCGAGCCGGCCGCGGCACCGGCCAGCATGAGGCAGCTCACTTGTCAGATCCGGCAGACCTGACGGGTGGGCGCGGTATCGGACGGTGCCGCGTCCGGCCCGCCTGATGCCGACTGATGGTGCCGCGGCATGTGCGGGTCAATACGGTAGTCTAGAAAACTGGAGATTTTTTTTTTTTTTCTCGTGCGCCCCCAAGTAGATTGCGCCTTGGGCAGTTGCACTGCCCATAGCAAAAACTGTCCCTGCTGCCGAGTCTGCCAGCACAGCGGGATACTGCTGCAACTCTCTCTCACTTGTTTGCGCTGCGCATGCACAGCTGGTTGTCTGTCTGTCACTGAAAGTTTAGCCTCCAAATCCAATCCAGTCTCTCACTCTCTCCACCAGTCACATAAAAATGAAACATCATAATCAATAACAGAACACATAATTCTATTTTTTTATTTAAAAAAAAAAAAAAAAATCCCCCACAGAACCCGAAGCCCGACCCGACCCGCCCAATTCACGTAAATTTTAGGCCCGACCCGACCCGAAAATGTTGGGTCGGGTCGGGTCGGGTCGGGTCGGGTTCGGGCAGAATATGAGAACTCTAGACTGTCTATTCTGCAGAGATTGCCAGGCTCATACAAGCAGGATATGTTGCCAAGCTCCAGCCTGAAGAGGTAGACCAGTCAGGGGAGTCCTGGTACCTTCCACATCACTTGGTACACCACAATGGTAAGCCAAGACTGGTCTTCAACTGCTCGTTCAGGCATCAAGGTATGTCGCTGAATGACCAGCTGCTGCCAGGGCCTCCACTTGGACCATCCTTGATAGGAGTCCTCCTGCGGTTCAGACAACATCAGATTGCTGTCAGTGGAGATATTCAGGGAATGTTTCATCAGATCCGCCTACAACCAGAGGACAGACCCCTTCTCCGATTCACAGTAGCGGTTTTAGGCACGGGCGAAGCGGGCAGCCGCCCGGGGCGGCATATTTTCATATCACGTGGGGGGCGGCATGAGCGCAAAAAAAAAAAAAAAAAAAAAAATCATCCTCGCTGCAAAGCAGTTTTCTATTACCGTATTCATCTGAATATAAGACAATATTTTTTCCACTGAAAATGCCCTGAAAAAACGCCCTCGTCTAATATTGGGGTCTAAGCAAATACACATGTATTGTGCTTGCATATAAACCAGTAGGTAGGCTCGCCTGATGCCGCAATTACCGGCGAATGGCCGCATTGCGCAGTCAATAATCAACCATGTTGTCTGTGTCATTGTCCGTTGTGCTGCTGCCGCCGCGTATGAACAAAAGTTGATTTATAATGAGAGGATGGCAGTATGTGTGTGCTGCTCACCTGTCAGATCCGGCAGACCTGACCGGGTGGGCGCGGCACCTGTAAGCATCAAGCCGGTGCCGCGGCCGGCCCGCCTGATGCTGACCGGTGGCTTTTTTTTATGCAAACAAGATTTTGTCCATATAAAAAGTATATTTCCAAAAAAAAAAAGGTATTGTGCAGGTGTTGGCGCCCCTGCTCTGGGAGGGGCGCGTGCAGCCGCCAGAGGGGCACCGGTAGCGGCCGTTATTGTTTGGAAGTTTTTGCTCCGCGCGCGCGCACGTGCGCGCGCAAAGCTCGAACAGAAGGGCGCAAGGCAGTAATTTCGCCCAGGGCGGCAACATGGGCAGAACCGCCACTGCCGATTCATATGGAGAGACATGCGCAGTGAGGACCCATCTGATGTCTACGAATGGCAGGTGCTGCCATTTGGGACAAGTTGCAGCCCATGTTGCGCCATATTCGCCTTACAGAAGCATGCTTGTGACTACCAGGACAGATATTCCTCCATTCCACAGACAGTAGAGCAAAGCTTCTACGTTGACAACTACCTGGAGAGCCTTCCTACCATACCTGCTGCTAAGCTACAAGTGGACCAGCTGCACAGTCTACTGGCAGAAGGAGGGTTTGAACTAAGGTAGTGGGCCAGTAACCAACCAGCCGTGGTGGCCCATCTGCCTCCTGAGGCCAGGTCTGCAGCTACAGAGCAGTGGCTAGTTCAGAACCAGACCGACTCAATGGAGCCCGCTTTAGGTCTCCGGTGGAACTGTGCAGAGGACACTCTGGGCTATCATCATCAGCCCATCAAGCACACAGCACTGACTATGAGGACGGCCTACCAAGTCTTAGCCAGTCAGTACGATCCTTTAGGATTCATCGTGCCATTTACAACACGGGCTAAGATACTTATCCAGCAGCTGTGGTCTAAAAGAAGGGACTGGGATGACCCTGATCTGCCTCAGGATCTTCGCGAGGCCTGGAGTGCGTGGGAGGATGAGCTGGATCAGCTCAGCATGGTGTCTTTTCCACGCTGCTACCTACCGACTCCAGTGGATGATGTGGACTTGAAATATGACCTCCATGTGTTCTGTGACGTGCCTATGGTGCAGTTGCCTACTTGGTGGCAGAGAGGGAGGGAACCATCCACACAACATTTGTGATGGCTAGGTCCAGAGTCGCTCCACGGAGGCAGCAGTCTACCCCCGTTTGGAGCTCTGTGCTGCATTAGCTGGGGCTCAGTTGACCAAGCTTGTGGAGACTGAGTTGACACTTACCATCTGTCAGACAATCCTGTGGACAGACTCCACAACAGTCTTGGAGTGGCTCCAATCGGATTCCTGCCATTTCAAGACATTCGTTGGAACCCGCGTGTCAGAAATCCAGGAGTTAACAGACTGGCGAGCTTGGCGCTATGTTGACTCACAGAACAACCCAGCTGATGACATAACGCGGGGCAAACCACTCCTAGCTCTGGTTGAGCCTAGTCGATGGAGCCAGGGACCTCCCTTCCTCAAGCAGAGTCCTGACCATTGGCTTAAGAGACCTGAGACCACACCTCCAGTAAGCTCATCTGAATTGAAGGGTGTTACTTTCTGCTGTTTAACGTCAGTGAACACAGGTTTCACCATCCCTGATGCTACCAACTTCAGCACATGGAAGGAGTTGGTTGAAGCAACACGACAAGCTTGTCAAGGGGCAACAGTGGACCCTGCCAGCAACCAGCCCACTCATCATCAAGACGCAGAGTCCCTACTACTGAGAGAGTGCCAGGCCCAGAGCTTCCCTGAAGAGGTGGTCGCTCTCAAGTCAGAGATCGCAGAGATCCGGAGGCAATATTGGATTCTGCGAGGACGTCAGGCTATCAAACACCATCAGCTCAACTGCCTAGCCTGTCAGCGATGGAGAGCTCAGCCGAAAGTCCCACAGATGGCAGATCTACCACCGGAGCGCCTTAGACTCCTCTGTCCGCCGTTCTATTCAACAGGTGTTGATTGTTTTGGGCCTTATTTAGTCAAGATCGGCAGGAGGAATGAGAAACGTTGGGGTGTTCTGCTTAAATGCCTCACTACTCGTGCCATCCACATTGAACTCCTCAACTCCATGGATGCAGATGCTTTCCTACTTGCCCTACACAGATTTATTGCAAGGAGAGGGCGACCAAAGGAGATCCTGACAGATTGTGGCACCAACTTTCGTGGTGCAAAGCGGGAGCTTCAAGAAGCCTTTGAATCTCTGGAGCCCCAACTACAATCACAATTGGCAGACTACCAGATACTGTTCAAGTTCAACCCGCCAAATGCTCCTCACTTCAGTGGAGCGTGGGAAAGGGAGATCCGTTCAATAAAGAACGCCCTTCAAGTGGCAGTTGGAAGCCAGACAGTCTCTGAAGATGTACTATATACAGTCCTGGTGGAAGTAGAAGGGATCTTGAACTCAAAACCACTAGGCTATGTCTCAACAGATGTCGCCGATCCCGACCCCATCACCCCTAACATTCTCCTGATGGGGCGGCGGGATGCTGCTTTGCCTCAAGTAGTCCACGCCCCAGCTGTCATGGGGCGGCGGAGATGGCGCCATTGCCAGAACCTTGTGGATCAATTCTGGGTCCACTTCACGCGGAATTATCTGCCCACACTTCAGACCCGCCAGAAATGGCAGAAACCCTTGGGGAACCTTGAGGTGAATTCCACCGTTCTCATAGTGGATCCGCAGCTCCCCAGAGCCCAGTGGCCAGTCGGTAAGGTCATCAATACTGCGACGAGTCAAGACGGATGTGTCAGAGCAGCAGACGTTCTGGTCAAAGGCAAGGTGTACACCAGACCAGTCGCCCGCCTGATACAGCTTCCCCCTCTCAAAGATGACACTCAGGACACATGAAGAATTCCCTAATTCTCACATTTGCTACTCAAATGTGGGGGCAGCTGTTGGGAATTCCTCACGTTCATACAGGAACTGAGCAGTTTGTGTTGTGTATAGTTAGTTGCGTGGATGACGTACGTCATTTACGTAACCTACGTCAGTTACGTAAGACGTCTGGGAGCGGCGCAGTGAGTCGGAGTTAACTTCATTACGGCGGTTGCCGGTATAGAAGTCAAAGACGATACACTTCTACCTCATTCACCGCTGTAACCGCATGTAATATTCTCCACTGACTACATTAAACAGTCAAATCGACCTTTTGATGACTCATTGCTCTCTGATAGGAGCCCTGTAGCGGCCAATAGTTTTTTCCAGCGACTATTCAAGGTCAAAACCCAACACAGAGGATGGTATCTGCAGCGGGTGAGTTCATGATGGAAATGATTTTGGATTGCGTAGCTGCAGTGTCCATGAAATCAGACAGGAGAGAGTATTTTTTTCGAAGTTCATCTGACAGCCGTTTAATGTCCTCTCGGAGGTTAGTAATGCTCCTGTTTGCCTTTCGGCAGTCCTCACAGGGCATAACGGTGTTAAAACTAGCACACACAAACGACCACAAGTGAGCCGGAGCCTAAATGCTTGTTCACACACATAAACGTCCCACGCAAGCAGGCGAGCAGCTGTGTAGCACCCAAACCTCCAGGGGTAAACCCGTATTACAATTATGGGAAACTGATCACAGACTCTCGAGATCCAGCCACAGCCGGCAACCGTTTCCCCGCAAAATCGACCACACGAGACAAGTCTCCACTTACCTCGGTGAGGTCAACCGGCAGGAGGAACAGCTAGCTAGCTAGCGCGTCAGCACAACTCCCAAAACCGGCGGCACAGAAAGAAAGTGGAAAACTTCCTCCGAGCCGCCAGCAAGGACAGTATAGCGACTCAGGGCGAGGAGGGATCAGATCCGGAGAGCACCCGTAAGATTAGATCCGATCGGCAGTTTTAATACAAAACAGTAAACCAGGGCTCCCCACACAGGTAGGCAACAGGTAGCAAACACAGACCACACACAAGCAGCGAGAACGAGCAGAGCAACGAGAACGAGCAGATATTTCCTTCAGTTTCACTGTTCTGAGGCTGATGGGGCCAGCCTCTGAAGGAAATTACAAAATGTGCCCGTATTTCTTCTTTTGCTGTAGCTGGATAAAAGTATCACCCCACGTCTTAAAATGCATCAGAATACAGGAAATGGGGTCTGCTCATTACAAAACGTACTGGGGAGGAACCACACACCCCGTTAAATCGACCCACCCACATTTACTTTGTTTCCAACGCCCATGAATACTTATACTACTACTGCTACTACTACTACTACTACTACTACTACTGCTACTACTACTAAAATTACTACTAAAACTACTACTACTGATACTACTACTACTGCTACTGCTACCAATACTACTACTGGTAGTACTATTGTTACTACTACTATTTATGCTACTATTACTACTGCTAGTACTACTATTGTTACTACTACTACTGCTACGGCTACTACTGGTACTACTTCTACTACTACTACTACTACTACTACTATTACTACTGCAACAACTGCTACTACTGCTGCTACTACTAATACTAATACTACTACCACTACTTATACTAACTACTACTTATACTGCTACTACTGCTACGTCAACTGCTGCTACTACTGCTGCTACTACTAATAATACACAAACTCTTGTTCTAGCACTTTCTCAAATCGTTTTTTCATGAAATATGCAGATGATACTGCATTGGTCAGTCTTTTTTTCGATGAGGAAGAGGAACATGGCCCTGTGCTAGATTATTTCATTAATTGGTGTGAAAAATCAAACCTTCTTCTAAACCCATCAAAAACAAGGGAAATGTGTATCGATTTTGTCACACACAATAGTGTGAGGTTCTTTCCTCTATACCAGCAGTACAATTTCCACTGTTAAGAAGGACCAGATACCGGGTTGAGTTTAAATAATTTAATAAAACTGCTAAAATTACAGGTTAAAATAACTAAAACAAGGCCAGAATAAAACATAAAATAGAGTTTACCAAAAGGCTAAAATTCTAGGATACTTGCAAATGCAGCAGCACAATAAATGTCATGTAAAGAAAGAGTCCACAGTTCAATCTCCAACGTTCGCGGGGGCAATGCCAGTCCACTACATCCAGACGAAAGTGCGCTACTCGAGTGTTGAGGGGCAGGGAAGGCAGAGGGCTCCTGGGTCCGTCAGGTCTCGGCTCCGGTCCGGCAGCTCAGCGTGCGGGGTCCCTCCCTCGGGCGGCCGCTGCGGGAAACAGAAATTAACCGACCTCAGATCACAGTTCTCCGTCAAAATGGCAGCACACACACACACACACAGGTCAGTAAGATTGGTTCGCTTTCCTTTTCATATAGTTACGTGAGCGTTGAACCAATCCTTTTCCGGCTCTTCCTCCGCCGCTCGTCGGGTGTCGTCCTTGCTGTTCGCTCGCTCGGTCGGCCCACATGCCGTCGCCACACAGCTTCCCCTCTCCAATGCGGTCCAGCCGTTTGTTCCCGTTAGTGTGTGTCCTCTGCTCGGTGCCCTCGCCGTCTCCCTTGTCTCAGCGTTTCCCCGTCTCCCCACACCTGTCTGTGATCCCCAATTAAACCGTTTTCACCGTTCCGTGCGCCAATCGCGTGTTCAGGGGTGTGTCTCTTAATCAGTCAGCTGTTTTCACTTCACTTTTCACTTGATCCTCCATGCAAATCAAAACCAGTAAAACGAATATAAAATAACCCATGCAAAACATGCAATAATAAAATCAAGATAAAATCTAAGAATAACTATAAAATGATAAAACCACACAAACTGGCAATGCCACAGAAGCACAAAAAAAGAAAATCAGACAAATCATTTTGCTATGCAGCAAACTTTTGGGCACTACCTTGCCTAGCCTGGAAGGCATGTATAGACAGAGGATGCTAAACAAGGCAACGAACATTACTGGTGATATAAGGCACCCCCTGGCCTATATGTTTGAACGATATGTTTGGTATCGTTTCCTTCAGGGAAACGATACCGCTCCCCTCTGTTTACAAAAAACAGAGCAAAATTGGCCTTTGTGCCTCAGGCTATTAAGCTCCTCAACAGCCAGCACAGTTCTTGATTCAAGCCTCTTAGCTGGTCTATAAGAGATGTGATTACTGTGCCGTATACTGTATGTGATGAATGTCTGGTCAGTGTCTGTGGATTGTTATTTATTTATATATGAAATGCCTTGTGACCTGCTGCAAACCAATTTCCCTATGGGGACAAATAAAGTCGACTACTACTACTACCACTTAGTAGTATTAGATGCGGGTTTCATCTTTATCTACAACCAACTTATATTAGCAGTTATATTTAAATACAGGCTACTGCTTTCCAGTGTGAGCGGCACAACAAACACCTGTCTTTTAAGTTCTTTTATTAGGATAACTCCTTGAGATGAACCATCTCGTTTTTGAGGGGGTCCTAAACACAGCACAAAGAAAAGGACATTATACGCAAGCAAATTTAACAAACATAGCAGTAAATAAATCATGACATAAACTTAAAAAGAACCAAGCAACCAATAACACAATATAAACACAACCTAAAACAAAAACACAAACACAATGGGAAGAGAAAAAAAAAAACTCAAACTCAACAGCAGATGTTTTATTTCAGCTGGGGGTGTGTCACTCCAATTTAACGTCAGCTCTGATTAATGTGGCTAAGCAGCAAAAGTAAGGACAGTAAGCAGTCACATTAAGGCTGAACAGAGTTACAGAATCACCTTTTCAGGCTGTTATCAATTTACCTCTGAAATAAACACCACAGTTTTCACATATGTGTTGATTTATTAAATGTTCATTTCAATGTACAGATGCAAACAAACTGACGAATTAGTTAAATAAATGGCCCAGGAAACTCATAAAGAATAAACAAATTAATAACGATTAATAGGCTAATTAAT
Organism: Myripristis murdjan; assembly: GCF_902150065.1. NCBI lineage: Eukaryota > Metazoa > Chordata > Actinopteri > Holocentriformes > Holocentridae > Myripristis > Myripristis murdjan. The sequence continues at coordinate 34,678,185 of NC_043996.1, forward strand.
AACTGATGACATTAACACATTAATAACAAGAACAAAAGTTACAGCCACACATCTCCGTGGAAAATCTTACATGTACTGTCCATGGTGCTGACTGTGCCTCAGCAGGTACTGTCCATGGTGCTGAATCTGCATCAGCAGGTACTGTCCGTTGTGCTGAATCTGCCTCAGCAGCTACTGTCCGTGGTGCTGAATCTACTGAGGCATTTCATTCTCTTTATTATAGAAATTAAAGCTCCATTAAATTCACGGAGGATCTTGTTTAGCTCTTCTTTCCTTACAGGTGAGAAATCAGCTGTTTGCCCGGTGTTTGTCAGGTAGTCTTGTAGACATTTGACGGCCCAAGACGTTGACCGGGCCGTACCGGCTTCATTTCCTGACCTCTCCAGCTGATCCAGCTCTTCACTCGTCACTCTCGCGTATCTCTCCTTTTTCTCTTCTGTCTTGTCTTCCTCGTTCAGCCATTTATCCAAACTTAGGTCACCAAATAAATCAAAATTGACAACAAAACCGTCCATTATGCAGACTAAGAAAGCTGACAGCTGCTTTTGATGGAGGTTTCAGTGAAACGTTTCGTGTTGCCATGGAAACCACACAGACTCGGGCAATACCATTGCAGTAATAATTTCAGTGAAGAGGGTTTTTTTCGGCTAGTCGTGCTCAATTGCTCATTTGAGCACATTCTAAACATCTAATTGACCAATCAGATTGCTCGGTTGGATCTACGTGTTGTATAACTAATAGTACTACTTCTGCTACTGCTACTACTACTGCTAGTACTACTACTACTACTGCTACTGCTACGACTACTGGTACTACTACTACTACTGCTACTGCTACTACTACTACTCCTACTACTACTACTACTGCTACTACTACTACTACTACTACTACTGGCAGTACAACTGGTACTACTACTACTACTACTACTACTACTACTAATGCTACTACTACTACTGCTACTACTTCTTCTACTACTGCTGCTGCTACTACTACTCCTACTACTAATATACTATCACTACTAATACTACTAATAGTACGACTGCTGCTACTGCTGGTAATACTACTACTACTACTACTGGTACTACTACCGCTACTACTATACTACTACTGCTACTACTAATACTATTGCCACTACAACTACTATTACTACCGCCACTACTAGTACTACCACTACTACTACTACTACTACTACTAGTACTACTGCTTCTTCTACTACTGCTACTTCTACTGGTACTACTACCGCTACAACTAATACGAGTACTACTGCTACTGCTGCTACTCCTGGTACTACTACTACTACTGGTACTACTACTGCTACTACTAATACTACTACTGCTGTTACTGCTGCAACTACTGCTACTACTAATAGTATTGCCACTACAATTACTACTACTAGTACGACCGCTACTACTACTTCTACTACTACTCCTACTTCTACTACTACGACTACTAAAAATACTAATACTTCTACTGCCACTACTACTACCAGTACTACCACTACTACTACTGGTATTACTTCTACTACTGCTACTGCTACTACTACTAATACTGGTACTACTACCGCTACTACTAATACTACTACTAATACTACTGCTACTGCTTCTGCTACTATTGCTGGTAGTACTACAACTACTACTGCTACAACTACTGGTACTACTACTACTACTACTACTCCTGCTGCTGCTACTACTTCTTGTACTACTGCTACTTGTACTGCTTTTATTGTCAGTAACGGTAACAGCGTTACAACGGGGGAAACAGTAATTTCTTTGATTCCTCTTTACTGATAAAAGTAACGCCGTTAGTAACGCCGTTACTCCCATCACTGCTCATCAGTGAAAGTGATCACTTAAATGCCCCAGACCAGTGGCTCTGCAGCTTTTTTCAATAATGTTCCCCTCTGGAATATTTTCCCAGCCCAGTTCCTCCTGACCAGTTGAGCCTCCTGTGGTCAGACACACACGCACACAGGCACGCACAAATTCAGGTTAGCTAAAGCTGATCAGTATTGACAATATAACAGATCATGACAAGAAAAATAAAGGAACTGGTTTGTGCTGGTTCTGTTGTTCAGACAGTTGTCATTTTTTCAACTAGATGGTGAATCCTAAAACAAATGATAGGACTTGATACAGCTGAGTTTAAATGTCTTCACTGGGATAGAACACTACAGTGCTGCTGTGATGTATCTGATGCAGCGTCCAATCACTAACTGATATCCAATAAGGATATAGCCCACCGGCAACTATAGTTGCCGAAGTCTATGCCTGTCATTTTCTACTCAAAATAAAAAATCTATATGTTACTCATATAGTTTTCTTCAATTATATGATAGTAGACAACTTAGACAAAGGTTTTAAGAAAAAAAAAAAAAGTTTGCAAGTGCTTCCTGTCAAATGACATCATCGACTTCCTGCCCCTTCCTCCCGAGAACATGGCGGCAGCAAACCCTCCCAGAAAGAGCTCATTTTCTTTAAATTATGATGTTTTCAACCCTGATATGTATATATGTATTTCATCATAGAAGTCTCTTGAATAACCCAAAAAAAGAATTTTGTACCTGGGATGAATAGTTTTTTGTTTATGGGCAAATTTGTGCAAGCGGCAACTATAGTTGCCGGTGGGCACATAGCTTGTAACTACCATGGGAAAATACTTTTTGCAATATTGCTCATGAATTACTTATTTTAAATTGTAGAATGATGTACAATGGCTCATTTTAATCCTCTTAGATTACCTTTTCTAGCTATATAAGGACACTGGTGTTCAAAAGCCACATGTCCCTAGATTTTGACACATTCACACACCTCATCTTGCTCGCTGCTAACATAATCGATCCTACTTTGCTTTAGTATTGAACTGAGGCAAAAAAAAGACTGTTGTCCAATTGGAAATGCTTTTCCCTTCATACACAAGTACTAACCCCAACCAATGAATCCACCCCCCGGACCCAATCCCCCCATTTGGTAGCTAACACACACACACACTCTCTCCCCAGGACCTCTCGCCAGTCCCCCTCAATCGCCTCCTCTGCTAAATGTTAGCACTTTTCATATAATAATCAGGTACCAAATGAATAATCATGTATATATCCATGGATGACATAAGAGGAAAATCAGTTTTTAGAGGTTTTGGGTCATGTTTGAAAAATGAAAAGTCCATACTGTTTTTATATGAACTACAATTCATAATGTTTATGTTTTATACGATGTTTATCTATTTCACATGCACTTTATTATTTCTAACTTTTTAAGTGCTTTTTAAACTTGTTATGAACTTTTAAAAAATGTTAATGACCCTTTATGAAATTCTTGTAATTGGTTTACATTTGCTGCAATTGGTGCTTTGATATATCCAACTTGTTCCCACATTTTTTGTCAGTTTTGGATTGACAAAGTGTTATTTAATGTTTTAAACCTTTGAATTGATATTTTAATCTTCAATTTTGTGCTAAAACAGATTTGAGCTTACATGTAGCTCCCGCATAAAGATTGTTTATCATAAAGAAAATTGCTGGAATATTTTTTTTTTTATTTCATGATTTGATTTGACGTTGTTCAACATGTAGCTTAGAGGAACCAGGATTCGAACCGGCAACCCTATGATCATTGGGTGACCCCATCACTATCTGCCTGGGCCAATAATTCATATCCATGTACAGTTTTAGATCAATTGCTCAAGCCAAACTGGGGAGAATCAATGGCAGCTTACCAGCCATTGATTTACTGGTTTAGACCTTGATACAAGGTATGTGCCCACCGGCAACTATAGTTGCCAGTCATTAAACTGCTATTTTCTTCCAAGCAGAGTACAAAATGGAAAAAATACATACATAACATGATTGTTAGTGACTCAACTGACATAATTATATGCATGAAACCTTTGAAAAAAATTTGGGCATAAATGGGTTAAAATTCAAATGTCATGTTTTTATATGTGGTTTGACTGCTGTATGTTTGAAATCTCCTTAACACAAAGTTGACGTCATTCAGGAGTGAGGATGGAGAGAAAGAAGAGAGTCAGAGAGAGGAAGAATGAGGGCAGACAGGAAGGCCACAGGTTGAATGAATGAATGAATGAAAGGTTTATTTCGGTCTTAAATCATACAGGATTTTTTTTTTTTCTCACTATAACCATTACAAGGAAAAAAAGAAAATACAATACAAATACAATACTTAGACCAAAAAAGCATAGGCTGAAGCCATAGCTTATATTTGCCTACCCTTTTAACTCACTTAGATTATAAACAAATAATGGCAAAGCGGTACAATAAACTAAACACAGGTAAAAGAAAAAGAGAATAGATTTGGTTACTTCACAATACTAAAGTTCTATATTTATTAATTATTTTATCTTTATACATTTTCTTAAATATGTAAATTAACCTGCACATTTTTAGGTCGTTATCACAGCTATTCCATATTTCTCTTGCCTTGACCGATGTACATCTCCTTTTTATGTTTGTTCTTGATGTGGTAATTTCAAACATGAATATACCCTCAGCTCATAACGAGTTCTTTTATCTGGAACAATTCCTGAATGCATCTTGAAGCATTTTTTTCTGTGCTTTAAAAGCCACTAAAACTGTTTCTGAGCTACTATATCATAGAATTTGAGAGATTGTAGCCTATTAATAATAAATTCATTGGTCGGCTACATATATCAGATTATTATTTTTATTCTCATAGCTCTCTTCTGTAATATAAAAGTAGGTTTGTGTTTGTTGCATAGGCATTACCCCATACCTCCACACAGTAGGTTATGTATGACTATGAGTGAGCAATATAGCAGATATAGGTTGCTGTGATATCAGGTGGAAGTGCAGGGAACAGCCACTTGATGCTCCTGAAATGTGTCTGCACAGCCTCAGAAAGCAGCTCGTTGTTCTCCTGCACACAGAGGACAGGATGGATCACAGTTTGCTTTCAGTGCTCAACATGAAAATCCTCCTGTTGGCCCTTCGCACAATTAACATGTCGTTCCTCCCTTCCTCCACCAGGTGGAGTCTCATCCCTCTGAGCACATGAAGCCCTAATAACTACAGGCTGAACTTCTGAATGTCTGGATTTTTACCACAACACTCTTATTGTTCATTGCACTTTTATGTCTTCTCATGCAGATTTTTCTCTCCCTGCTGGTTTCCCCAACACACAGAGAACACTGAGAACACACATATTTTTGCAAGAAGTAAATGATGACAGAGTTTCTATGTTTTATTTGTTGATATGATGGCTCTTGTCTGATGTTCCAACACAAGTTTGATCGCTCTGCATCCGGTGGGTGTGATGTTGACTTCCTGTTGTCGCTCCTCCCGCTGAGGAGCCGAAAGTGAAAGTAAACATTTGGCCTGTGACTCCGCCATCAGCGTCTCCGGTAAGACTGCAGATTCTCCATTTTGCTGGAAACTATCAGACTGCAGCCTGAGAAAGCAGCGGTGAGTCTCTCTCTCTCTCTCTCTGTGTGTGTGTGTGTGTGTGTGTGTGTGTGTGTGTGTGTGTGACTTGAATCAGGGCCGTTTATTGAATAGTTCCGCCTAAAAGCTGCTCTCTGACTCTTTGAACCGTTTAAAGTCTCGACCCCGTTCACACCTGGAAGCGATCAGCTGATTCCGAAACAGGGCGCGTGTTTATTTCTGGATTTTAGGATCAAATGTTTGATGTCGCTCTTCTGTTCCCCCCCCTCCCAAAAAAAAAAAAAAAAAAGCTCGCCCCCGTGATACTGTGCTCGTACCACAGAGTTACTGCGGAGAGCTCTAAGGCTCATAATTGATTCATTTATTTATCTATTTATTTTAGCGAGTTTGCGCAAAGGCTCAAAACGGAGATTTTTTTTCGCCACTTTTATCTGGAGATATTGTATTTTGGAAGTGAAATGCAAATGTCGAAAGTGTCTAGTTCTATTTTTAAACTGGGGTAACAGGACGTATTAACACGGTGGTGTAAATACATCTGTTATTTCTATCAGTGAATCATTTTATATTTATGAGTTTTCATTTTGAATATTGTAGACTTTTGAAAGAAATGTGTGCTCATTCATTTATATGCTAAATATGCTTTTTGAAAAAGCACAATACCTGGATGCACTGACTGCATTTCTCTTTTCCTCCTTAAACTCAGTAACTAGTTTCTTTTAGAAAAGCAGTCGTGTGGTTTTGCCACAAGAGAGTCTGTTGTCCACTTTAGTTCAGCTGTTTACAGTAAACTATATCTGTCATATGTTTTTCTGTCTTATTCCCAACAACTTGCAGCAGAATTTGCTGAGAAAGGCTCAAAGAGCAAAATCCTCCCAAATGTTGAGGTTTGTCTTTGTGTTAAATCCTCCTCCATTCCAGCGGGGACAGTGCATCCTGACAGCTTGGAGTATGACTGTCACATCCTGTTCCCCCTGTGTTCAGTATGAAACCAGGCTCACACACCTTTCACACTCACACTGCTCACCTGTTTGCCCACCACAGGAATGGAAAGGAGGCTCACACACACATTACATGGAAGACTTGAATCAGACACAGACACATACCACCGTCCACAGGCATCAGGATGTCTGTAGTGCCAAAACATTTTAGCCATTGTGTTATAATGTCAACATCAATGTTAATTCCTTACTTTGACACTAAATGAGGAAGTGACGGCAGCGCACAGCAAACAGGGGCCGCACGCCATTTGTCTTTCCTGCCACTCCTCTCCCTTCAAAATCAACAGTTTAAAGGTAAAATAATGATGAGAATTATAATGAGAAGAAGAAGAACAAGGGAGATTATTATAAAAATAAAAATGTAACCCACTATTTTATTTTTGCATCAAAGGATCTTGTACAGACATTTCCCAAATCCATAGTTTCATATCTGCTGACTTCCATCTGACTCATGGAAAGCTTGTTGTCCTGAATGAGCCGCTGTGTTTGTGTCAAGGTGTCGGCTCGGCTATGGCACCAGCCAGGAAGAGGAAGAGGAGGCTCCCTGCCTCTGAAAGCTCTCTGTCTGGGGAACATGACAGCCAGACCAAAGCTAAGAGGTGAGATGAGGATCTCTGACTGTCCATGACTGTTCTCCATCTCAGAGCTCAGCAGGCAAATCAGCACAGCAGCATTATTCACAGGAGAAGCTCTGTGTGTGCTTACATCATATTTTATTTCTATGTTTTAATGTCAACTTATTATTTTCTCAGTATGTCACTAAGAAAGTAAAGCAGATCCCTTCAGTGTGTTCATGATGTTTCTGTCAGGATCCAGCAGGAGAGACCAGACTCCCCTGGACCTGGACCTGAGCCCAGCTGTGTGTCCATGAAGAGTGACCGCTCTATGGGACGTTTTATTCACTTCAGAGGCAGCCTCCTCTCTGAGGATGATGGGTAATTATTTCAAATTGATGATAAATCAGATGTTTTTCTGTCATCAGATTCATGAGATCCAGAATTGGTTTGATCCTTCAGACTCTGTTGACTGAGTTTCCTCTTTCAAAACATCACATCCAATAACCGTGTGTGTGTGTGTGTGTGTGTGTGTGTGTGTGTGTGTGTGTGTGTGTCCTCCACAGAGTCCAGCAGCAGAGCTCAGAGGTTCCCAGTGCTCAGTCTGCCCAGCAGCGTCAAACAGACCTGGCCTCCATATTTAAGGTGTGGAAATGTCCAACAACATAGCGACTGAAAAACAGCCATTCTGCTCTGAATGGTCTCCGTGCTGCTCTCTTCACATCTTTCAGGCTGGATTACAGCAACAAGGATTCATTTAATCTGAGATTAGTTCCAGTCAGAGTCAGCGTTGGAAATGAAGGATGTCCCGTTGTCCTGGGGACGATAAAAACAGCAGCGGGGACACAAATCTACAGTGTCTGGGACAGGAGAGAAACTCACCATCACAAATGAAATGATTGTAAAAGAAGTGAAATGTGTCCGTGTGCCTACTGGTGATGAAGGCAGAGCGTCACTGGAGGCTGTGTCCACATGGTTTGTGTCAGTCACTCTGTCCACAGGGATTAAAAGCTGGTGTCTCTCACTGCTTCTACAGCGCTCAGCTTTTCTTCCATCGGCTCGCTGCCACTTGGCTTTGTAAATATCTGATGTGAGCTGAGCTGCCTGCAGAACTCGCTGCTTTAGACAAGAATACGCTCACAAGGCTGAATGCAAATGCCTCCATGTTGGATCTCCAACACGGGCTGTTTGCAGAAATCAGCCGCTTCACACGGGCAGCTGTGCACCTCCGTCCACGGCCCAGAGGTTCGACTCTGTGATGCAGAGAAGGCAGGAAAAAGTGGCAAAGCAGCAGCACAAGAAGAGGACTGATGCTGAAAGACAGTGTGTGTGTACATTTCCATCGGCGTCCACCAATCAGAGACAGGTTTGCATTTGCACTGCAGTTTGTGATGCATTTATTGATCCAGCAGTCAGAAATACAGAAAAAACAGTCACTCAGCCAGTCAGCAACAGAATATTGAAAAGTGACTGTGGCCAAACACCTCGGGTGATTTCATGTTTTTATTCAGATCTCAGTGCAGTGAACAAGCAGAACGTCCATGTTGGACCAGAGTGAGTCAGTAAAGTGATGACTTACTGAAATAAAGTTATTAAACCATATGTACTGTGTTCAATGAAAAAAGAGCTTTAATTTTGGACAGTGGTTGTTCAGTCTGGGACAGCTGAAGGCAGAATTCGGGACGGCTTCCGGACACTGAGGGAAAAACGTCATTTTGAGCCCTGGGAGTTTAGCAAAGCCCGGTTTAAAAAGAGCAGATCAGATTTCAAAGGAAGCAGAGCTCTGCTGCTCAATTCAAAACTGATCCTGATTCAGTTGGTCCAAGTTTACAGATTTCAACTTTCCTCAGCGGATGACAGTTCAGTGAAGATGCTCACTGGGAAAACAGAGGAACAAGTGATCACATGAAGGTTGAGGACTAAAAGCAGACGGACTCACATGCTGTCAGAAGCCAGGAAGCAGAAAGAGAGAAAGCAGTTTGTCTGTTTCCTCTGACAGGGGAACCAGTTTGCTGTGGCTCGCTAACAAGCAGTGAGCTGCTCATCGTGGCTCCACAGACGTTCAAACTTCTCCTCCTCTTCTGAGAAACAGGTTGGGCTGAAGAAATGCAGCAGGGCGGACAAATCCTGCAAGAGAAAAGAAAACACAATCATTAGAAAAAAGAGACTTTCTGACTGACAGGACAGTCTGTCTCTGTCTTTGAACAACTCCATCATTTTGCTCCAAAATGCAGACATTTTCAAAGTTAAAGCCCCTCAAGTGTAAATTAAAGTTAAATCCAGATCATAGTTAAAGGTCGGTGCAAACCGTGATGTAACTGGGTTTAAAAATGAATCCTCGTTGGTGCAGCCCAGCCTCAGGCTCTTTGACCTGCATTTGATTTTGTGTTTTGTGTCCAAAATTTAAGATGGAAGTTTAATTCTTTTATTTATTATGTTGCAGCTGCTGGAGGAGAACATGGTCACCTTTGTGAAGAAGGAGCTGAAAAACCTGCAGAGGTCTCTGAGGCCAGATTACCCAGAATGCTTAGAGAGGCAGAGGGAGGATGAGGAGGAAGAGCAGGGGAGGAGCAGGGAGTTTTTTCTGCAGATCACACTGCACTTCCTGAGGAGGATGAAGCAGGAGGAGCTGGCTGAGCGTCTGTGGAGCAGTAAGGAAAAAACTTTTTAAATTTAAATAAAAAAATCTTAGTTTTATTCTTTTTGCTTCATGATTTTTCTTCTTTGGTTGTGCACTCGACGTCCAGCTCTCCTAAACTCTGAGAAACTTTTAAATTCTCTTCCTCATTTCTCACAAACTCCCACTCGTTACCGAAAAATGTCAGTTACCAGCCGAGTGAAACAGCCAATCAGATCAAAGCAGCTGTGATGCGTCAGGCTGTTGCTTGATGACAGATTATTTCAGCCTCTGAGTTTTCCTCCCGGCCAGCAGGGGGCGGCTCGTCCTCCTCCTGCCTGCCGGTGAAAAGCAGCTTCCTGTTTTCCCGTCTCGTCCCGCCGGCTTCCCCGGGACAGCGGCGGCGCTCCAGCTGAGGCAGCGCTGTGTTGTTTGTTCAACTGTGAACTTTATTCTCCCCAAATCCTGATCGGGACGTGCAGCTCTTGTTTGTTCCTGCAGTCTGTTGTTTGGCGGCGGCTGCTTTGTGTTGTCGTCCTCTGATAGCTCATGTTCACAGAGGTGTTGTCATGGCAACTCCTCGACCAATCAGGATGGACAGCCGTTTTAGCTCCTCCTAAAAGTTCCTGGAGCAGGGCCCAAATCAGCATCCAGGAACTTTAACCTGGAACCATGTTGTTGCCATAGAAACGATTGCAGAACTCGTAAAACGGCCTTCAGGTCTCGGAACACCTCTCTACGTTCTGACAGTCGAACAGGACCAATAGGTCCATTTACCAGGAAATATTCACATTTCTCATATGTAATACAACATCGTTTTGTTGATGTTTTTGTTTGTTTGTTCAATCAGAAACTGCGGCTGCAGCGTGCCAACGTGAACTCAGATCTAAGCTGAAGAAGAAGTGTGAGTGTGTGTTTGAGGGGATTGCTAAAGCAGAAAACCCAACACTTCTGAATCAGATCTACACAGAGCTGTACATCACAGAGGGAGGGAGTGGAGAGCTCAATGAGGAACATGAGGTCAGATGGATTGAAACAGCATCCAGGAAACCAGACACACCAGAAACACCAATCAGATGTGAGGACATCTTTAAACCTTTACCTGGAAGAGATGGACCAATCAGAGCAGTGATGACAAAGGGAGTGGCTGGCATTGGGAAAACAGTCTTAACACAGAAGTTCACTCTGGACTGGGCTGAACACAAAGCCAACCAGCATGTCCACTTCACATTTCCATTCACTTTCAGAGAGCTGAATCTGCTGAGAGGGAAAAAGTTGAGCTTGGTGGAACTTGTTCATCACTTCTTCACTGAGACCAAAGAAGCAGGAATCAGCAGGTTTGAGCAGTTCCAGGTTGTGTTGATCTTTGACGGTCTGGATGAGTGTCGACTTCCTCTGGACTTCAACAACAACCAGATCCTGACTGATGTTACAGAGTCCACCTCAGTGGACGTTCTGCTGACAAACCTCATCAAGGGGAACCTGCTTCCCTCTGCTCGCCTCTGGATAACCACACGACCCGCAGCAGCCAATCAGATCCCTTCTGAGTGCGTTGGCATGGTGACAGAGGTGAGAGGCTTCACTGACCCACAGAAGGAGGAATACTTCAGGAAGAGATTCAGAGATGAGGAGCAGGCCAGCAGAATCATCTCCCACATCAAGACGTCACGAAGCCTCCACATCATGTGCCACATCCCAGTCTTCTGCTGGATCACTGCTACAGTTCTGGAGGACGTGTTGAAAACCAGTGAGGGAGGAGACCTGCCCAAGACCCTGACTGAGATGTACATCCACTTCCTGGTGGTTCAGTCCAAAGTGCAGAACCTCAAGTATCATGGGAGAGCTGGGACAGATCCAGTCTGGACTCCAGAGACCAGGAAGATGATCCTGTCTCTGGGAAAACTGGCTTTTGAGCAGCTGGAGAAAGGCAACCTGATCTTCTATGAAGCAGACCTGGCAGAGTGTGGCATTGATATCAGAGCAGCCTCAGTGTACTCAGGAGTGTTCACACAGATCTTTAAAGAGGAGCGTGGGCTGTACCAGGACAAGGTTTTCTGCTTCGTCCATCTGAGCCTTCAGGAGTTTCTGGCTGCTCTTCATGTCTTTGTGACCTTCATCAACTCTGGAGTCAATCTGCTGTCAGAAGAACAGTCAACCTCCTCCGAGAAATCTGAACTACACCTCCTCCAGAGTGCTGTGGACAAGGCCTTACAGAGTCCAAATGGACACCTGGACTTGTTCCTGCGCTTCCTCCTGGGTCTTTCACTGCCGACCAATCAGACTCTCCTACGAGGCCTGCTGACACAGACAGGAAGTAGCTCACAGACCAATCAGGGAACAGTTGAGTTCATTAAGGAGAAGATCCAGGAGAATGAGTCTCCAGAGAGAAGCATCAACCTGTTCCACTGTCTGAATGAGCTGAATGACCGTTCTCTAGTGGAGCAGATACAGTGGTACCTGAGTTCAGGAAGTCTCTCCAGAGAAAAACTGTCCCCTGCTCAGTGGTCAGCTCTGGGCTTCATCTTACTGACATCAGAAGAAGATCTGGAGGTGTTTGACCTGAAGAAATACTCTGTTTCAGAGGAGGCTCTTCTGAGGCTGCTGCCAGTGGTCAAAGCCTCCAGGAAATCTGTGTAAGTTCATTTAGAATTGGATATATTCAATATTTTAACTTTGGTGAACTATAGGTGATTTTATTACATAAGAAAAAAAGCTGATATTTTCAGATTTACCTTGTTCTTCACTAATTCCTCCTCAGGCTGAGTGTGTGTAATCTGTCAGAGAGAAGCTGTGCAGCTCTGGCCTCAGTTCTCAGCTCCCAGTCCTCTAGTCTGAGAGAGCTGGACCTGAGTAACAACCAGCTGCAGGATTCAGGAGTGAAGCGTCTCTCTGCTGGACTGGAGAGTCCACACTGCAGACTGGAGGCTCTCAGGTCAGGATCAGAGAACTCAAGAGCTTTCAAACTGGACTAAATGAAAACACAAAGCACATTTGAATATTTGTCTGAATGAACCCAGCTAATTTCAGATTAGTGAGCTGCTGAAATAATCCAACATGTATGTGTATCAGACTGTGTTGTTGTGTTTGGTGTGTCCATGTGCAGGCTGTCAGGCTGTCGGCTCACACAGGAAGGCTGTGCTTCTCTGGCCTCAGCTCTGAGCTCCAACCCCTCCCATCTGAGAGAGCTGGACCTGAGCTACAATCATCCAGGAGACTCAGGAGTGAAGCTGCTCTCTGCTGGACTGGAGGATCCAACCTGGAGACTGGAGGCTCTCAGGTCAGACCCAGTATTTCTTTTTTTCCTCCAAATGTTTTGGAATTACAGCCAGTTTTATACACTGTCACCCCATTTTCAGAGGCAAGGCAAGTTTATTTGTATAGCACAGTTCAACACAAGGTAATTCAAAATGCTTTACAGAGACATTAAAAGCAACGAGACACAATTCAAAACAATAAAAACAGTCAATTAACGCATTAAATAAAAATAAAACATTAAAAGAATCACAGGGTGGAATTAAAAAAAGGAAAAGGCTTTGAAATAAAACAGAAGATGCAAATAAAACAATAAAAGACATAAAGATGTATTATAGGTGCCATACAGGTGTATTACAGGTGACTAAGGTAGTTAAGTTGACTCTGATATATCCGTCTCCACACCGGCTTTCTCCTGAGCCCGCATCCGCCGGACCCGTCGATTCCCTTCAGAGCCCTCCGTCTCCATCTCTCCAGTCTGACCGCTACACCTGTACGTAAAGCGTTGCCGTCTGCCACGTCGTTGGCAGATGACGTTGATGACGTGCTGAGAGCGGGATTTCAAACTTTGATACGTTGCAAAATTTGCTGTACATGTACTTAAACTTCCACTGTTGGTGTTTTTATCCAGCCATGCTTATCTTTTTTTCAGTTGTACAGTTACAATATGTTGGGAAGTTGCAATAAATATAAATGCAATATGTTCTCTGTCCCTGTGTTGTGTCTCTCCTTGGTCTGGAACTTCTGTGAGTTTTGAGGCATTGCCAGCCTTTAAATCACATTTGTAAATGCTTTATAAGGCATAGATAGTCCCCACTTTAGATTAGCTCACTCAAAATGCTTAATTGACGAGTAGTAAGTGCTTTGCAACTGCCTGAATTCATGAATTCCTGCATTAATAACAGTTTATAAGCCATCCATTGGAAATGGAATTTGTGAGGTTTTATAAAACATCTACTAACACACTCACTAACCATTAGTACGTGTCTGAATAGTGGAGCATGCAGACATGTACATCTAAATAGACTTCATTATTTCCATAAGCTTTCTAAATGATCTTACAAACCACTGACAAATCCTAAATACCTGGTGGGTAAGTGATGTAATTCTTAATTTATAAATGCTGATTCCATCATTTATATAGATGAGCTTATAAATGATGAATAAAACATTTGTAACTGTGATTATAAACCACATACTAATGAGTATTTACATCAGAAACATGCTTTATAAATGATGAATTCAGTGTTTACTGTTCCATAACTACTGTGCTTATAAATGATGAGTAAAACATTCATAACTGATTATGAACCACATACTAATGAGTGTTCATGTGTTATATATGTGGAATTCAATATTTATTAATGCTTAACTACTGCTTACTAGTGTGTACTCATTATAAAGTGTTACCGTTGATTTGGCTCCTCCTAAAGTTGTTGCTATCTGTCTGATAGGTTTTATTTTGCTTTTTGAGCCTCATGATGGCCTCCTTCACCTGCACCTGCAC
>NC_043996.1:34697525-34715025 GCF_902150065.1 Myripristis murdjan
TTATGTTATTGATCTGAATTTAATTCAATAAAGGAAAAAAGTGACACATTCTGAATTAAAATGAATTTCTATGAATAAAATAATGAAACATCTATCCATCTATCTGTCTAGCTATCTATCTTTCTATCTATCTATCTGTCTGTCTATCTATCATGTCTTTTATTGTCTTTTGCTGTTATTTAATATTTATTTAATCAACTTCTGAGTATGGGTCTATAAACGAGGAGCTTCTCTCTGTCTGTCTCTCGCTGAGGAGCCGAAACTGAAAGCAAACAGATTCAAGATTGATGACTGATGACTAGTGATTACACACACATCACACACACATCACACACATCACACACATCACACACATCACACACATCCCCTCTGCCACAACTGGACTGGACGACAAAGTGGCCAATTTTAATGTGAACTTTGTATTTTGCACTTATTTCATCGAGTGTCGATCTCAGTACCTCTTGTCTTGAATGAGCGACTGGATACACTGTAAAAATGTTTTTTTGTCTTATTTCAAGTCAAAAATGTCTTATTTCTATTTCAACTACCTCATTACACTGAAAATAAGACATGATAACCTGAGAAGTAACTTTTTTTGAGACAATTTTCACTTGTTTCAAGTGAAAATTTGCTTCAAACAAGTGAAAATTTCATTGTTTCATCGGCAAAATTTGTTTCTTGTTTCTAGCTAATTTTCACTTTTTCCACTGGCAAATTTTGCAAATGAAACAAGCAAATTTTCACTTTTTTCAAGTGAACTTTCACTTGTTTCAAGTGAAAATTGTCTAAAAACAAGTTACTTCTGAGGTGTTCATGTCTTATTTTAAGTGTGATGAGATATTTTGACTAGAAATAAGACAAATAATCTTGGTAAGATTTTGCGTTTTTGCCTTGTATTTGACTTTCCCTTTGGGGATGAATAAAGTTTTATCTCTCTATCTACTGATCTGTCACGTCCCGCCCCGACTTCCTGTGTGCACAGGAAACGCATCACGGTGCAGGAAGTGCGGCGGTCAAAGTGCTGTTTCACCGGGACGCCGAGGCCTCGTGCCGAGTCACAGGAGAGAAACCAGACCCTGCTGATGTGTGTGTGTGTTATTTTATTTACACACACTGTAATACTACCTCCACACACACACACACACACACACACACACACGACTCCACACGCTGCCTCGCACACAGGGATTAACCACACTGGATTAAAACACGACTCACTTACTTATTATAAACACACAACTGTCTTTAATGTGTGTCTGTATGTGTGTGTGTGTGTGTGTGTGTGCTTTCTAGTGCTCTAATGTTTGATGTCTTTGGGCTTTTCCCAGGCAGGGATTAAACCTTCAGTCACAGACTAAACTGGATTAACTCTACACTCACTCTCTGGATTTTAATCTGGATTTAGATTTAAACAAACACAACTTCCGTTAGTTTATGTGTGTGTGTGTGTGTGTGTGTGTGTGTGAGTCACATTCTTATTAAAGCCTGTCAGTGTGTCAGTGTTCATCTGAATGTGTGTTTGTTCCCGGACAGGGATTAAGCCTACAGTCCCAGACTAAACTGGATTAACTCTGAATTCACTCTCTGGGTCATGGATCGACATCAGTCTGGATTTTAATCTGGATTTAAATAGTCTGATGTCCAGGTTTGAGATTAGTGTCAGTCCTGAGGTAAAGAAGGCTTGGATTTAAAGCTCCTGGGTGGGATTAACCTTTTCTAGAGCCAGTCCAGGTTCTGTGAGCTTCAGAGATTAAAACGTTAATCCACTGTTGTTTTGCAGAATTAAATGTGTAATAACTGCACATGCTGTGTTTGATGTTTGTGGAAGCAGCAGCTGCGAGGTCTTTGTAATAAATCTGAGTTTCAGTTCCTTCTGGATTAAATAAATCTGTAATTCCAGTCTCAGAGAAAGCAGAATTCACTTCAGATTTGACGCCGTTTGTCCTCGCTGCATTTTAACAGCTCCTTTATTCTCACCTCATCTTTCATCCATCACATTAAAAAAAAAACTGCCAATGGGATGAGATAATGTGAGATAATCCCACTTTTTTCCAATCTTTATTTCTTATAATCCCACTTGTTTCCAGAGTTTTCTTGAATCAAGTCATTTTCTTGATCCTGGTGGCTAATCTGCCTCATCCTGCCTGTTTCAACACATTTAGACTTACTGCGTTGGGAACAAGTGGGATTATCTCAGATTATCTCATCCCTCTGGCAGATTATTTTAAATCGTGTTTTAATCCTGAAGATGAGACTGAGCGATTCGACGCAGCAACACAAAAACAACAAAAACGACTGAAAGTGAGATGATCATCTTGGGTGATTTCAGATTTTCCTAATCCTGTAATCCTAATCCCCGGCCAGGCGTCCAACCCGTACCTGACGAGCCGGAGCGGCGGCACCGTGACGTCGGGCGGCCGCTTCCGCTGCCCGTCCTGCCGCCACGAGGTCGTCCTGGACCGCCACGGCGTCTACGGCCTGCAGAGGAACCTGCTGGTGGAGAACATCATCGACATGTACAAGCAGGGCAGCAGCAGGTGACACACACACACACACACACACACACACACAGAAAAATTATTATTTAAAAAATTAAAAAGCTGTGAAGTTTGAGCGACCCCAGAGATTTTGTGTTTGTATTTTTCCTGAAATAAATAAAAACAGGCTGAATTTATGGCTGAGGTGGTTTTTCATTTGCACCGCGAGTCGAGCTCCGCTTAAACCCTAATCCTAATCCTAATCCAGGAAAATAATACATCAAATAAAAAGAATAAATAAACATTGTACTTATAGGCCTACTGTAGTTTTCCTCCAGGTAAATAAACAGAATAAACACCAGAGCCAATGTTCCCTCCAGATCAATAAAACCAAATAAAGTAAACTAAACTCCAGTAAAGGTTTCCTGGGCTCATATTTGGTCATATGAACAGTGGCGCCCCTCGTGTGTGAACATTTCATAAAAAATGACAAATTAGTAACTTAATTGGTTTTTGCGCCACGTCATAAAAACCAGATTAACGACATGAAGGGAAAAACGAAAAACTAAATAAAAATAATCACACACACGGATCTGGTTTCTTCTACAGTCTGGATCCTCTTAATGACCAGGCAGATGTTTCATATTTACACCCAATCATTTTCATCATTTAATCATTTAATAATGTAATAATCTGATAATCTAATCCTGATGTCCAGATTATAAAACTCTTTGTCTGACAGCCTGCAGCCAGAAGAGACAAAATAAAACAACAAGCATTTTATATTTGAGGAGGTCTGTCCTCACACATACACACACACACACACACACACACACACACACACACACACACAATGACAGGAAGAGTCCAGTCACTGATCAATATCTGGATCAAATGGACTGATCAGTTTAGAGCCTTTAGCCTCACTGACTGACGCTCAGTGCTGCTCCCCGCTGGACAGAGCACTGAACTGCAGGCTGCCCTTTTACCTGTGTGTGTGTGTGTGTGTGTGTGTGTGTGTGGCCCCTGGCAGCAGCAAGCCGGCCCCGGAGCCGCCGTGCGAGCAGCCGACGTGCGAGGAGCACGAGGACGAGCGGATCAACATCTACTGCGTGAGCTGCGGCGTGCCCACCTGCTCGCTCTGCAAGGTGTTCGGCGCCCACAAGGACTGCGAGGTCGCACCGCTCAACAACGTCTTCCAGAAACAGAAGGTAGGAACCAACCGGCCTCTGCTGCTAAAACTGCAACCAGCTGGGAAAACACATTTTACTAAAACTACAACCAGCTGGGAAAACACATTTTACTAAAACTAAAACTACAACCAGCTGTGAAAACACATTTTACTAAAACTACAACCAGCTGGGAAAACACATTTTACTAAAACTACAACCAGCTGGGAAAACACATTTTACTAAAACTAAAACCAGCTGGGAAAACACATTTTACTAAAACTAAAACTACAACCAGCTGTGAAAACACATTTTACTAAAGCTACAACTACAACCAGCTGTGAAAACACATTTTACTAAAACTACAACCAGCTGGGAAAACACATTTTACTGAAACTACAACCAGCTGTGAAAACACATTTTACTAAAACTACAACTACAACCAGCTGTGAAAACACATTTTACTAAAGCTACAACTACAACCAGCTGGGAAAACACATTTTACTAAAACTACAACCAGCTGGGAAAACACATTTTACTAAAACTACAACCAGCTGTGAAAACACATTTTACTGAAACTAAAACTACAACCAGCTGTGAAAACACATTTTACTGAAACTAAAACTACATCCAGCTGTGAAAACACATTTTACTGAAACTACAACCAGCTGGGAAAACACATTTTACTGAAACTACAACCAGCTGGGAAAACACATTTTACTAAAACTAAAACTACAACCAGCTGGGAAAACACATTTTACTAAAACTAAAACTACAACCAGCTGGGAAAACACATTTTACAAAAACTACAACCAGCTGGGAAAACACATTTTACTAAAACTAAAACTACAACCAGCTGTGAAAACACATTTTACTGAAACTACAACCAGCTGTGAAAACACATTTTACTAAGACTAAAACTACAACCAGCTGTGAAAACACATTTTACTAAAACTAAAACTACAACCAGCTGTGAAAACACATTTTACAAAAACTACAACCAGCTGGGAAAACACATTTTACTAAAACTAAAACTACAACCAGCTGTGAAAACACATTTTACTAAAACTACAACCAGCTGTGAAAACACATTTTACTAAAACTACAAATACAACCAGCTGTGAAAACACATTTTACTAAAACTAAAACTACAACCAGCTGTGAAAACACATTTTACTAAAACTACAACCAGCTGTGAAAACACATTTTACTAAAACTACAACTACAACCAGCTGGGAAAACACATTTTACTAAAACTACAACTAGACTTAAGTGGAAACTGAAATTACAAACAAAATAAAAACATAAACTGTGGGCTCGCTGCAGGTTCTCACAGAAACACAAAACACCGGCTTTAACACGACATGACATGAAACACCCCTATCACTGCTTGGTTTAATGTGTGTGTGTGTGTGTGTGTGTGTGTGCAGGGCGAGCTGACTGACTGTATCTCCATGCTGGTTGGGAATAACGAGCGGGTTCAGGCGATCATCACTCAGCTGGAGGAGACCTGCAGAGCCATCGACGTGAGTTAAAGGGACAGTCTGCCATGTTTCCAGCGCTCCTGTGTGACGTGACCTCTGTGTGTGTACCTGAAGCCAGCGGTGTTCAATGTGGGGTCCAGGGACCCTCAGGGGGTCCTCAGCAAAAAGAAAACTAGTTCAATTTCATTTCATTTAAAAAAAAAAAAAAAATCTGTTCTTTAAAACATCATTTTAATTTTTATTAAAATAGTTTCCTTGTGACTTTTCAAAATAATTTGTTGCTAATTGTCAGGTTATTTCTTGTTACTTTACTCGCTTCCTTTTTCCAATGTTTTTGCAAGAAATCAAGTGCATTTTGTGGAGAAAAAAAAATTGATAAGCAAATTAGCATAATAATAATAATAATAATAATAATAGTAATGATAACTGAACATTAGTTTAAAAAATTAGCAAAAAAAAAAAAAAGAAATGAGCAAAAATTACTTTAAAAAATTAAAACATAAATGATATGTTTAAAGGCAGTAATTTATAAATAATAGTCAGAGTCGGCCCCTCCAACCGCCACCAGCCAGTTTTCCTTTCCTAGGACAGCGATGCAAAACGTCACCATCGCTGTCCTAGGAAAAAAAAAGTCAGCATTTCTTCTCGTTAGATTTCTTTTTTTCTGCGTCTGTGATGTTCCTCACTTCCTATTGGATGTGGTGCTATCGATCTGGCATTGTGATTGGCTGGCAGGAGAACGGGCGCAGGCAGAAGTCGAAGGTGTGCGAGACGTTCGACCACCTGTACGCCGTCCTGGAGGAGAAGAAGGGCGAGATGACGCTGCGGATCAACGCCGAGCAGGACGAGAAGCTGCACTACATCCGCAGCCTGAGGAGGAAGTACAGCGACCACCTGGAGAGCATGGCCAAGGTGCTGGAGAGCGGCATCCAGACCATGGACGAGTCCGAGATGGCCATCTTCCTGCAGGTGAGGAGGGGGCGGGGCTTAACGCTGCAGCGCTCAGGTGTAGCGCTGAGTCGCCTGCTTCCCTGTCAAATAAATAAAATCCCACAGAAACCAACACCAACAAAGAAGATTATCACAATATAAACAACAACGAGTCCCGGTTCCCATTTTTCTAGGAAATGAATCCTCTAATTTCTTGTTATTTTCCTGTTTGAATTGGAAGGTAGATCTGGCAGGTTAGTGTCTGAGGGAAACGTCCACACAGTAACCTTACGCCAGGAAAAAAAAAAAAAAAAACACCTCATACTTTCAGAAATAATTGTGAAAGTAATACAGTTTTTTTCAATTGCTTACACACATTTTCAAAGCTCTGTGTCTTTTTCTCAAAACTTTACACACAAATTCAACTACTGCTAACACAAAATGCAAAAAGCGCCCCCTATCTACTGCAAAATGAAACACAGTATTCAAAATATTGTAAACACATCTCAATAGCAAGCATTTGTCTCACATCACAAACACATTTCCCATTGTGTCACATACTTGTGCTCTAAATCTAAAGCTCTTTTGTTTCTATGGATTTTCTTGATATATTGCCATATAAGAGTGAAAATACAGTAGCATGCAAATAGAAGTCAACACAAGCAATAATGGAACCAAAAATATTTAATTTTCTGAATAAATCAGTTGCTGTTGTGGATGCAGCATCGTACAGCATCAAAGCAAAGTACACCAACCATCACATATGGAGGAGAGTGTGAGTGTGTGTGTGTGTGTGTGTGTGTGTGTGTGTGTGTGTGTGTGTGTGTGTGTAACTGCAGGTTCGGGGTGAAGCGTTCAGCTCAGACAGACGGTACCCCACATCTTGACCAATCACGTGTGGCTTTCGCAGAAAAAATAACCAATCGGCTACTGGAAAAAAAAAAAAAAAAAAAAAAAAAAACAGCTCCCAATCAGGAGAGCCGGTTTGTTCGTGAACGACCCGTCACTCTTCCAAAGCGTCCTCCACGAACCTGCGTCTTCCTCTGACTCCCCTGGCTCTCTCTGCATGTTATCCATTGTTCAAGGCAGATAGTTTGACCTTTGACCTCTTTATAGACCTATGTCAAGGAGTGATTGGTTGGTGTTCAGTAAAGCAATTATTGTTTACACATGTGAGGACAGAGTCTGAGGCACTGATGAATAAGTGTGGCATTTTGATTGGTTGTGTTTGAAATGGGAAATCAAGTTACTTCCTGATAGATTTTTGTGTGTTAGCTAGAGAATTGTGTGCACTGATTTGCAAAAAGTGAATAGCTAAATTGAAAACTGTGTCAAGGCTGAGAATTAGTTTATGGTTTTGCTGATTTGAGGTGAAGTTGTGAGGTTTGAGTGAAAGAGTTTAGAAATAGTGTGGTATATAAAGGTTTTGTGTGTAAGCAATTGAAAAAAACTGTAAACTGAACTGATTGACACACCTGGTAAGAAAAGGGCAGGACACAGGCCTGGAGGGGACAGATGATTGGCCGAAACACAACAAAGACATGCAACATGGGGGCGGGGCTAATGAGACAATGCAGGGCAAGTGTGAGGACAAACAAGCTGACAAGACTATGGAGGAACAATAGAGACAAAATGAACACAGCAGACTAAAATATAATAAACATTATAACTGCTGTGCAGCAGCAATGGTCAGGGCCAGGCAAGTTTAGGCAATTCTGAGCAACAAGAAGAGAATAGGAAGACGAAAAGAAAGGTGGTGTTCTAATGTGCATTTTGTATCAGCTGAGGCTTGAACTCACAGTTTCTGGCAGGAAGGACAACACTCAAATAATAAACACTCAACATTGGCAAGTGTCAGTTCATGTGAGGCTTCACAAATTGACTAAGCCAGTCACATGACAGCAGCCGCCTATGGATAGAAAGGCAGATTTCAAGCCACTGTAAAATAAATAAATAAGTCATGAAGACAAAAATCTGACAATGATGATCTGGACCTTTCTGCAAAGTTTGGTGAATTTTCACACGTGGGAATGTTGCACAAGCTGAGGCTTGAACTCACAGTCTTCGACACCGAGGCCTGGCCTCTGTCTCACTGAGCTAAAACTTCCCATTGTTACAGTTGGCTGTATAGTTCAATGCTTCATCCATTATCCAATGTATTACATAGTTCAGGGCAGCTTGGCTGCTAAGCAGAGGACAGATAAAGCAGGAGCCAGATGTACTTTCTCTATCTTGTTATTTAGGTCTGTTGCATTAGATACACGCCCAGTCAACATTCACACACATAGCATCACACATTCCAGGAACAAGGCATGGACAGTGGTTGGCCTATCCATGTCCGGGTAACTGGCCAATTATTCTCAGTTGCGTTTAAGTCCAACCTCTGTACGGGGCAGGCCCAAGCCCAAGAACATAAATGTGCATCATTTCCTGATATCGGGGCTCATTCTGACTGAGATCCTGCGGGAGCTCTGTCACACTGAGACCAGCGCTGCCTTGCTTTATATGTGACCATAATAAATATTGCATCAGAAAATTGAAGACTGACTCCAGTCTGTTCTTTTTGGGCTTTCAACAAAAGAATCGGGAGCTAACACCATGTAGCTTCACAAACCGACTGAGCCAATCACTGACCTGCAGGACAGCAGGCAGCCATGCATGGAAAGGCAGATTTTAAACAGCTGTCAAAAATTCAGTTATTAAGACAAAAACCTGAAAATACACATATTGCATCTAGACAGCATGGAGATGTTGATCATTTGTTTTTAACAATGATTGATTTGCTCCATAAGTGAAAAACTGATGTTTAAAAATGCCATTTTTGCATTGACTCCAATTGTTCACATGAGAGCAAAATTCAAAATGCTGTCAAAAATTCAGTTTTTGAGATACGATTTTGAAATTTGCCACACATCATCTAAAATGACTCTAGAATTTTGTCCATTTTTTTCATGAACATTGAAGATTTATTTAGTGAGAATTTGCAGGTATATGTTTACAGTGCCGTTTACAGTCAAACATTTTGATGCACTGTAGGCTCAATTTTTGATAAATCAAAAATCTGAGAAACAACATTTGTGTAGGACAGTCTGAAGATGCTCTGTATCAAATTTTGTGACATTTGAGCAAAAATTGTAGGAGGAGATAGGCTTAATAAGTTTTACAGTTTTTGAAAAAAAAAACAGAGTGATGGACTTCATAATTTGCAATAGGTTTGAGTGCACAAAAGTTTCTTCAGTATTGGGGCTATAGTTTGATGAAAGTTGTGAAGCTGTAGCACATATGGTTGATTTGTTATGAATTTTCAGAGTTTTGAACTTTAGAGGCTTGCTATAGCGCCACCATCAGGACTATTGGCTGGAGTTTGCAGCTGAGGTAATCTGGCATGGGACTGGACCTTTGTGCAAAGTTTGGTGATTTTTCACCCATGGGAAGTATGATTTCCTTGGAAGAAGAAGAAGAAGAAGAAGAAGAAGAAGAAGAAGAAGAAGAAGAAGAAGAAGAAGAAGAAGAAGAAGAAGACCTGGGAATACAATAGTGTCCTGGCAGCACAGCCTGCCCGGACCCTAATGAAAAGCACATTACTGCACAATCAAAGTCACTGAGATTCATTCTCCAACATCATGTCTTTGTTCAGGGCTAAAACCACCATTTCAGCTCTGGGGGGGACAGACATTTTGGGAATGCCTGAACATTGAATTGCTAATATATTCTAGCAATATTTTGGGGGGGGACATTTTTGGAGTGCTTGAACATTGGGGGGGACTTGTACCTCTCAATGTATATAGGCGTTTGGGCCTTGTCTTTGTTGGGGGTCTGGCCAGAGGACTTCATCCACGTCACAGGTAATACTGTATTTACTCAAACTGGGTTGGACTCTTTGTCCTGCTTCCCTCATTGTCATCCCACGAACAAGGACATGGTGTACAATAGTTGCCCAGATTTCATCAGTAATGATAGTTCTTGGTCTTCCTTGGCCTCTTCCTCGTCCACCACCTCTCATACGTACTCTTCCTCCTCTGCCTCTCTGTATGTTTCTGTCCTGTAGATGGATGCACATGTGCCACCTGTGCACTCTGAACTGTCCTTTATCCTGCCCAATTGGTCTGATCACATCATTAGAAATGTGTGTGTTCAGTTTTGACTTGTTGTGTCTAAAAGGTGACGGCTGTGTTGGAGTTGTGTTCACATTTAGCTGTCATTGTTTACAGTTTTGCAACATGAGTGAATGAAAGGGTGAAATGTGTTTAGTGACTGAAAATGTGTTTAAGGTTTAGCAAAAAAGAGCGAATGAGTTTTGCAAATTGTGTCCAAGTACCTGAACAGTGTTTAAGGTCTGGCCCAAAGAGTGTTTGATCGGAAAAATGAGTTTAGGCCCCTGAGAATTTGGTTCAGAGAATGGAGTTTAGTGTTTTAGCAACTTAGAAAAACTGTAATATTAGTTATTTTTTTATTGCATGAAGGGGCACCCTGGAGGGCATTGGATCAAAGCTGATGTCATTCAGGAGTGAGGATGGAGAGAAAGAAGAGAGTCAGAGAGAGGAAGAATGAGGGCAGACAGGAAGGCCACAGGTTGCTCTGATATCAGGTGGAAGTGCAGGAACAGCCACTTGATGCTCCTGAAATGTGTCTGCACAGCCTCAGAAAGCAGCTCGTTGTTCTCCTGCACACAGAGGACAGGATGGATCACAGTTTGCTTTCAGGGCTCAACATGAAAATCCTCCTGTTGGCCCTTCGCACAATTAACATGTCGTTCCTCCCTTCCTCCACAAGGTGGAGTCTTATCCCTCATATTGTTGACTTCCTGTTGTCGCTCCTCCCGCTGAGGAGCCGAAAGTGAAAGCAAACATTTGTCCTGTGACTCCGCCATCAGCGTCTCCGGTAAGACTGCAGATTCTCCATTTTGCTGGAAACTATCAGACTGCAGCCTGAGAAAGCAGCTGTGAGTCTCTCTCTCTCTCTCTCTCTCTCTCTCTCTCTGTGTGTGTGTGTGTGTGTGTGTGTGTGTGTGTGTGTGTGTGTGTGTGTGTGCGTGTGTGCGTGTGTGTGTGTGTGTGTGTGTGTGTGTGACTTGATTTGGGCCGTTTATTGAATAGTTCCGCCTAAAAGCTGCTCTCTGAATCTTTGAACCGTTTAAAGTCTCGACCCCGTTCACACCTGGAAGCGATCAGCTGATTCCGAAACAGGGCGCGTGTTTATTTCTGGATTTTAGGATCAAATCATAAAATCCAGAAAATACCCCCCACCCCCCACCCCACCCCCCGTCCCGTCCCGTCCCGTCCCGTCCTCTCTGTCCCCTCCAAAAAAGCTCGCTCCCGTTATGCTGTGCTCGTACCACAGAGTTACTACGGAGAGCGCTATGGCTCAAAACTGATTTTTTTTAGCGAGTTCTCGCAAAGGCTCAAAACGGAGTATTGTTTTAACCACTTTTATGTGGAGATATTTTATTTTGGAAATGAACTGCAAATGTCGAAAGTGTCTAGTTCTATTTTTAAACTGGGGTAAGAGGACGTATGTTAGTGTTCTTTATTCGTCCACAGGCATCAGGATATCTGTAGTGCCAAAACATTTTAGCCATTGTGTTATAATGTCAACATCAATGTTAATTCCTTACTTTGACACTAAATGAGGAAGTGACGGCGGCGCACAGCAAACAGGGGCCGCACGCCATTTGTCTTTCCTGCCGCTCCTCTCCCTTCAAAATCAGTAGTTAAGGTAAAATAATAATGAAAATTATAATGAGAAGAAGAAGAACAAGGGAGATTATTATAAAAATAAAAATGTAACCCACTATTTTATTATTGTATCAATGGATCTTGCACAGTCATTTCCCAAATCCATAGTTTCATATCTGCTGACTTCCATGTGACTCATGGAAAGCTTGTTGTCCTGAATGAGCCGCTGTGTTTGTGTCAAGGTGTCGGCTCGGCGATGGAGCGATTTTGGAGAAGAATGAAGGGGCTCCCTGCCTCTGAAAGCTCTCTGTCTGGGGAACATGACAGCCAGACCAAAGCTAAGAGGTGAGATGAGGATCTCTGACTGTCCATGACTGTTCTCCATCTCAGAGCTCAGCAGGCAAATCAGCACAGCAGCATTATTCACAGGAAAAGCTCTGTGTGTGCTTACATCATATTTTATTTCTATGTTTTAATGTCAAGTTATTATTTTCTGAGTGTGTCACTAAGAAAGTAAAGCAGATCCCTTCAGTGTGTTCATGATGTTTCTATCAGGATCCAGCAGGAGAGACCAGACTCCCCTGGACCTGGACCTGAGCCCAGCTGTGTGTCCATGAAGAGTGACCATTCTATGGATAAACATATTGAGTTCAGAGGCAGCCTCCTCTCTGAGGATGATGGGTAATTATTTCAAATTGATGATAAATCAGATGTTTTTCTGTCATCAGATTCATGAGATCCAGAATTGGTTTGATCCTTCAGACTCTGTTGACTGAGTTTCCTCTTTCAGAACATCACATCCAGTAACTGTGTGTGTGTGTGTGTGTGTGTGTGTGTGTGTGTGTATGTGTGTGTGTGTGTGTGTGTGTGTGTGTTTGTGTGTGTCCTCCACAGAGTCCAGCAGCAGAGCTCAGAGGTTCCCAGTGCTCAGTCTGCCCAGCAGCATCAAACAGACCTGGCCTCCATATTTAAGGTGTGGAAATGTCCAACAACATAGCGACTGAAAAACAGCCATTCTGCTCTGAATCGTCTCCGTGCTGCTCTCTTCACATCTTTCAGGCTGGATTACAGCAACAAGGATTCATTTAATCTGAGATTAGTTCCAGTCAGAGTCAGCGTTGGAAATGAAGGATGTCCCGTTGTCCTGGGGACGATAAAAACAGCAGCGGGGACACAAATCTACAGTGTCTGGGACAGTACAGAAACTCACCATCACAAATGAAATGATTGTAAAAGAAGTGAAATGTGTCAGTGTGCCTACTGGTGATGAAGGCAGAGCGTCACTGGGAGGCTGTGTCCACATGGTTTGTGTCAGTCACTCTGTCCACAGGGATTAAAAGCTGGTGTCTCTCACTGCTTCTACAGCGCTCAGCTTTTCTTCCATCGGCTCGCTGCCACTTGGCTTTGTAAAATATCTGATGTGAGCTGAGCTGCCTGCAGAACTTGCTGCTTTAGACAAGATTACGCTCACAAGGCTGAATGCAAAATGCCTCCATGTTGGATCTCCAACACGGGCTGTTTGCAGAAATCAGCCGCTTCACACGGGCAGCTGTGCACCTCCGTCCACGGCCCAGAGGTTTGACTCTGTGATGCAGAGAAGGCAGGAAAAAGTGGCAAAGCAGCAGCACAAGAAGAGGACTGATGCTGAAAGACAGTGTGTGTGTACATTTCCATCGGCGTCCACCAATCAGAGACAGGTTTGCATTTGCACTGCAGTTTGTGATGCATTTATTGATCCAGCAGTCAGAAATACAGAGAAAACAGTCACTCAGCCAATCAGCAACAGAATATTGAAAAGTGACTGTGGCCAAACACGTCGGGTGATTTCATGTTTTTATTCAGATCTCAGTGCAGTGAACAAGCAGAACGTCCATGTTGGACCAGAGCGAGTCAGTAAAGTGATGACTTACTGAAATAAAGTTATTAAACCATATTTACTGTGTACAATGAAAAAAGATCTTTAATTTTGGACAGTGGTTGTTCAGTCTGGGACAGCTGAAGGCAGAATTCGGGACAGCTTCCGGACACTGAGGGAGAAATGTCATTTTGAGCCCTGGGAGTTTAGCAAAGCCCGGTTTAAAAAGAGCAGATCAGATTTCAAAGGAAGCAGAGCTCTGCTGCTCAATTCAAAACTGATCCTGATTCAGTTGGTTCAAGTTTACAGATTTCAACTTTCCTCAGCGGATGACAGTTCAGTGAAGATGCTCACTGGGAAAACAGAGGAACAAGTGATCACATGAAGGTTGAGGACTAAAAGCAGACGGACTCACATGCTGTCAGAAGCCAGGAAGAAAAAAGAGAGAAAGCAGTTTGTCTGTTTCCTCTGACAGGGGAACCAGTTTGCTGTGGCTCGCTAACAAGCAGTGAGCTGCTCATCGTGGCTCCACAGACGTTCAAACTTCTCCTCCTCCTCTGAGAAACAGGTTGGGCTGAAGAAATGCAGCAGGGCGGACAAATCCTGCAAGAGAAAAGAAAACAGAATCATTAGAAAAAAGAGACTTTCTGACTGACAGGACAGTCTGTCTCTGTCTTTGAACAACTCCATCATTTTGCTCCAAAATGCAGACATTTTC
Source organism: Myripristis murdjan (assembly GCF_902150065.1). Classification (NCBI taxonomy): domain Eukaryota; kingdom Metazoa; phylum Chordata; class Actinopteri; order Holocentriformes; family Holocentridae; genus Myripristis; species Myripristis murdjan. Next base: position 34,711,834 of record NC_043996.1, read on the forward strand.
AAAGTTAAAGCCCCTCAAGTGTAAATTAAAGTTCAAACCAGATCATAGTTAAAGGTCGGTGCAAACCGTGATGTAACTGGGTTTAAAAATGAATCCTCGTTGGTGCAGCCCAGCCTCAGGCTCTTTGACCTGCATTTGATTTTGTGTTTTGTGTCCAAAATTTAATATGGACGTTTAATTCTTTTATTTTTTATGTTGCAGCTGCTGGAGGAGAACATGGTCACCTTTGTGAAGAACGAGCTGAAAAACCTGCAGAGGTCTCTGAGGCCAGATTACCCAGAATGCTTAGAGAGGCAGAGGGAGGATGAGGAGGAAGAGCAGAGGAGGAGCAGGGAGTTTTTTCTGCAGATCACACTGCACTTCCTGAGGAGGATGAAGCAGGAGGAGCTGGCTGAGCGTCTGTGGGGCAGTAAGGAAAAAACTTTTAAAATTTAAATTAAAAAATATTAGTTTATTCTTTTTGCTTCATGAGTTTTCTTCTTTGGCTGTGCACTCGACGTCCAGCTCTCCTAAACTCTGAGAAACTTTTAAATTCTCTTCCTCATTTCTCACAAACTCCCACTCGTTACTGAAAAATGTCAATTAGCAGCCGAGTGAAACAGCCAATCAGATCAAAGCAGCTGTGATGCGTCAGGCTGTTGCTTGATGACAGATTATTTCAGCCTCTGAGTTTTCCTCCCAGCCAGCAGGGGGTGGCTCGTCCTCCTCCTGCCTGCCGGTGAAAAGCAGCTTCCTGTTTTCCCGTCTCATCCCGCCGGCTTCCCCGGGACAGCGGCGGCGCTCCGGCTGAGGCAGCGCTGTGTTGTTTGTTCAACTGGGAACTTTATTCTCCCCAAATCCTGATCGGGACGTGCAGCTCTTCGTTTGTTCCTGCAGTCTGTTGTTTGGCGGCGGCTGCTTTGTGTTGTCGTCCTCTGATAGCTCATGTTTACAGAGGTGTTGTCATGGCAACGCCTTGACCAATCAGGACGGACAGCCGTTTTAGCTCCTCCTAAAAGTTCCTGGAGCAGGGCCCAAATCGGCTTCCAGGAACTCTAACCTGGAAACATGTTGTTGCCATAGAAACGATTGCAGAACTCGTAAAATGGCCTTCAGGTCTCGGCACACCTCGCTACGTTCTGACAGTCGAACAGGACCAATAGGTCCATTTACCAGGAAATATTCACATTTCTCATATGTAATACAACATCGTTTGGTTGATGTTTTTGTTTGTTTGTTCATTCAGAAGCTGCGGCTGCAGCGTGCCAACGTGAACTCAGATCTAACCTGAAGAAGAAGTGTGAGTGTGTGTTTGAGGGGATTGCTAAAGCAGGAAACCCAACACTTCTGAATCAGATCTACACAGAGCTGTACATCACAGAGGGAGAGAGTGGAGAGCTCAATGAGGAACATGAGGTCAGATGGATTGAAACAGCATCCAGGAAACCAGACACACCAGAAACACCAATCACATGTGAGGACATCTTTAAAGCTTTACCTGGAAGAGATCAACCAATCAGAGCAGTGATGACAAAGGGAGTGGCTGGCATTGGGAAAACAGTCTTAACACAGAAGTTCACTCTGGACTGGGCTGAACACAAAGCCAACCAGCATGTCCACTTCACATTTCCATTCACTTTCAGAGAGCTGAATCTGCTGAGAGGGAAAAAGTTGAGCTTGGTGGAACTTGTTCATCACTTCTTCACTGAGACCAAAGAAGCAGGAATCAGCAGGTTTGAGCAGTTCCAGGTTGTGTTGATCTTTGATGGTCTGGATGAGTGTCGACTTCCTCTGGACTTCAACAACAACCAGATCCTGACTGATGTTACAGAGTCCACCTCAGTGGACGTTCTGCTGACAAACCTCATCAAGGGGAACCTGCTTCCCTCTGCTCGCCTCTGGATAACCACACGACCCGCAGCGGCCAATCAGATCCCTCCTGAGTGCGTTGGCATGGTAACAGAGGTGAGAGGCTTCACTGACCCACAGAAGGAGGACTACTTCAGGAAGAGATTCAGAGATGAGGAGCAGGCCAGCAGAATCATCTCCCACATCAAGACGTCCCGAAGCGTCCACATCATGTGCCACATCCCAGTCTTCTGCTGGATCACTGCTACAGTTCTGGAGGACGTGTTGAAAACCAGTGAGGGAGGAGACCTGCCCAAGACCCTGACTGAGATGTACATCCACTTCCTGGTGGTCCAGTCCAAAGTGCAGAACGTCAAGTATCATGGGAGAGGTGGGACAGATCCACACTGGACTCCAGAGACCAGGAAGATGATCCTGTCTCTGGGAAAACTGGCTTTTGAGCAGCTGGAGAAAGGCAACCTGATCTTCTATGAAGCAGACCTGGCAGAGTGTGGCATTGATATCAGAGCAGCCTCAGTGTACTCAGGAGTGTTCACACAGATCTTTAAAGAGGAGCGTGGGCTGTACCAGGACAAGGTTTTCTGCTTCGTCCATCTGAGCCTTCAGGAGTTTCTGGCTGCTCTTTATGTCTTTGTGACCTTCATCAACTCTGGAGTCAATCTGCTGTCAGACGAACAATCAACCTCCTCCAAGAAATCTGAACTACACTTCCTCCAGAGTGCTGTGGACAAGGCCTTACAGAGTCCAAATGGACACCTGGACTTGTTCCTGCGCTTCCTCCTGGGTCTTTCACTGCCGACCAATCAGACTCTCCTACGAGGCCTGATGACACAGACAGGAAGTAGCTCACAGACCAATCAGGAAACAGTCCAGTTCATCAAGGAGAAGATCAAGGACAGTCCCTCTCCAGAGAGAAGCATCAACCTGTTCCACTGTCTGAATGAGCTGAATGACCGTTCTCTAGTGGAGCAGATCCAACAGTACCTGAGATCAGGACGTCTCTCCAGAGTCAAACTGTCCCCTGCTCAGTGGTCAGCTCTGGTCTTCATCTTACTGTCATCGGAAGAAGATCTGGAGGTGTTTGACCTGAAGAAATACTCTGCTTCAGAGGAGGCTCTTCTGAGGCTGCTGCCAGTGGTCAAAGCCTCCAGGAAATCTGTGTAGGTTCATTTAGAATTGGATATATTCAGTACTTTAACTTTGGAGAACTATAGGTGAATTATACTACATGAGAAAAAAAGCTGATATTTTCAGATTTACCTTGTTCTTCACTAATTCCTCCTCAGGCTGAGTGGCTGTGATCTGTCAGAGAGAAGCTGTGCAGCTCTGGCCTCAGTTCTCAGC
>NC_043996.1:34720025-34772525 GCF_902150065.1 Myripristis murdjan
GTGGTCTGAACAGGCAGACTGTCCTCACTCAGAGCAGATCTGTGCTGAATGTGGCCAGGGGTGAGGCAGACAGACACAGACAGACAGACAGAGGCAGACAGACAGACAGACAGACAGAGAGAGACAGACAGACAGACAGACAGACAGACAGAGAGAGTCAGACAAACAGACAGACAGACAGACAGACAGACAGGCAGGCAGGCAGACAGACAGATACAGACGGGCTCGTATTCTCTCCGTTTCAGTGGAAATCCATGAGATCTGACGGTAACTAGTCCACAAACTGCTGCCTGGTCTGTGGGAAACACTGACAGATCCTCTAAATTAGTCACTGTTTCAGTTTCTGTACTTTAATATTTTCAGATATGTGATCTGATGGGGCCAGCCTCTGAAGGAAATTACAAAATCTGCCCATATTTCTTCTTTTGCTGTAGCTGGATAAAAGTATCACCCCACGTGTTAAAATGCACCAGAATACAGGAAATGGGGTCTGCTCATTACAAAACTTACTGGGGGAGGAACCACAGACCCCGTTAAGTCGACCCACCCACATTTAATTTGTTTCCAACACCCATGAATACTTATACTGCTACTACTGCTACTGCTACTACTGCTACTGCTACTACTACTACTACTACTACTACCACTACTACTACTACTACTACTACTACTACTGCTACTACTACTACTACTACCAATACTACTACTGGTAGTACTATTGTTACTACTACTATTTCTGCTACTACTACTACTACTACTACTACTGCTGCTACTACTACTACTGCTACTACTACTACTACTACTACTGCTACTACTACTACTGCTACTACTACTACTACCAATACTACTACTGGTAGTACTATTGTTACTACTACTATTTCTGCTACTACTACTACTACTACTACTACTGCTACTACTACTACTAATACTACTATTGTTACTACTACTACTGCTACGGCTACTACTGGTACTACTTCTACTACTACTACTACTACTACTACTACTGCTGCTGCTACTACTACTACTACTACTATTACTACTGCTACTACTACTAATACTAATACTACTACCACTACTTATACTAACTACTACTAATACTGCTACTACTGCTACGTCAACTGCTGCTACTACTGCTGCTACTACTAATAATACACAAACTCTTGTTCTAGCACTTTCTCAAATCATTTTTTCATGAAGTATGCAGATGATACTGCATTGGTCAGTCTTTTTTTCGATGAGGAAGAGGAGCATGGCCCTGTGCTAGATTATTTCATTAATTGGTGTGAAAAATCAAACCTTCTTCTAAACCCATCAAAAACAAGGGAAATGTGTTTCGATTTCAGAAAAGTTGTATCCCCCAACTCTGTCTCTGCCACCTTGATTAACGGAGAGCCAATAAAACAGGTCTCTGAATATAAATATCTTGGTGTGGTGCTCGACAATAAACTGAAGTGGGACATGTGGACTGACCAAATCTGCACCAAGTCACAACAGAGAATGTTCCATCTTAAGAAACTGTAGTGACCTTTCATGTTAGTAGCAGAGTGCTGCAAATGTTTTATTGTTCCTTTGTTGAGAGTGTCTTTTCCTTTGCTGTCATCTGTTGGTTTGGCAATGCCACAGAAGCACAAAAAAAGAAAATCAGACAAATCATTTTGCTATGCAGCAAACTTTTGGGCAGTACCTTGCCTAGCCTGGAAGGCATCTATAGACAGAGGATGCTAAACAAGGCAACGAACATTACTGGTGATATAAGGCACCCCCTGGCCTATATGTTTGAATTGCTTCCTTCAGGGAAACGATACCGCTCCCCTCTGTTTACAAAAAACAGAGCAAAATTGGCCTTTGTGCCTCAGGCTATTAAGCTCCTCAACAGCCAGCACAGTTCTTGATTCAAGCCTCTTAGCTGGTCTATAAGAGATGTGATTACTGTGCCGTATACTGTATGTGATGAATGTCTGGTCAGTGTCTGTGGATTGTTATTTATTTATATATGAAATGCCTTGTGACCTGCTGCAAACCAATTTCCCTATGGGGACAAATAAAGTCGACTACTACTACTACTACCACTTAGTAGTATTAGATGCGGGTTTCATCTTTATCTACAACCAACTTATATTAGCAGTTATATTTAAATACAGGCTACTGCTTTCCAGTGTGAGCGGCACAACAAACACCTGTCTTTTAAGTTCTTTTATTAGGATAACTCCTTGAGATGAACCATCTCGTTTTTGAGGGGGTCCTAAACACAGCACAAAGAAAAGGACATTATACGCAAGCAAATTTGACAAATATAGCAGTAAATAAATCATGACATAAACTTAAAAAGAACCAAGCAACCAATAACACAATACAAACACAACCTAAAACAAAAACACAAACACACAATGGGAAGAGAAAAAAAAAAAAACTCAAACTCAACAGCAGATGTTTTATTTCAGCTGGGGGTGTGTCACTCCAATTTAACGTCAGCTCCGATCAATGTGGCTAAGCAGCAAAAGTAAGGACAGTAAGCAGTCACATTAAGGCTGAACAGAGTTACAGAATCACCTTTTCAGGCTGTTATCAATTTACCTCTGAAATAAACACCACAGTTTTCACAGATGTGTTGATTTATTAAATGTTCATTTCAATGTACGGATACAAACAAATTGGCAAATTAATTAAATAAATGGCCCAGGAAACTCATAAAGAATAAAGATATTAATAACGATTAATAGGCTAATTAATAACTGAGAACATTAACACATTAATAACAAGAACAAAAGTTACAGCCGCACATCTCCGTGGAAAATCTTACATGTACTGTCCATGGTGCTGACTGCGCCTCAGCAGGTACTGTCCATGGTGCTGAATCTGCCCCAGCGGGAATTGTCCATGGTGCTGAATCTGCCTCAGCAGGTACTGTCCGTTGTGCTGAATCTGCCTCAGCAGGTACTGTCCGTTGTGCTGAATCTGCTGAACCAGGTACTGTCCGTGATGCTGAATCTGCCTCAGCAGGTACTGTCCGTGGTGCTGAATCTGCTGAAGCAGGTACTGTCCGTGATGCTGAATCTGCCTCAGAAGGTACTGTCCGTGATGCTGAATCTGCCTCAGCAGGTACTGTCCATGGTGCTGAATCTGCCCCAGCAGGAACTGTCCATGGTGCTGACTGAGCCTCAGCAGGTGCTGTCCGTGGTGCTGAATCTGCTGAAGCAGGTACTGTCCGTTGTGCTGAATCTGCTGAAGCAGGTACTGTCCGTGATGCTGAATCTGCTGAAGCAGGTACTGTCTGTGGTGCTGAATCTGCCTTAGCAGGTACTGTCCGTGGTGCTGAATCTGCCTTAGCAGGTACTGTCCGTGGTGCTGAATCCTCTAAGGCATTTCATTCTCTTTATTATAGAAATTAAAGCTCCATTAAATTCACGGAGGATCTTGTTTAGCTCTTCTTTCCTTACAGGTGAGAAATCAGCTGTTTGCCCGGTGTTTGTCAGGTAGTCTTGTAGACATTTGACGGCCCAAGACGTTGACCGGGCCATACCGGCTTCATTTCCTGACCTCTCCAGCTGATCCAGCTCTTCACTCGTCACTCTCGCGTATCTCTCCTTTTTCTCTTCTGTCTTGTCTTCCTCGTTCAGCTATTTATCCAAACTTAGGTCACCAAATAAATCAAAATTGACAACAAATCGGTCCATTATGCAGGCGAACAAAGCTGACAGCGGCTTTTATTGGAGGTTTCAGTGAAACGTTTCTTGTTGCCATGGAAACCACACAGACTCGGGCAATACCATTGCAGTAATAATTTCAGTGAAGAGGGTTTTTTTTCGGCTAGCCGTGCTCAATTGCTCATTTGAGCACATTCTAAACATCTGATGAACCAATCAGATTGCTCGGTCGGATCTACGTGTTGTATAACTAATAGTACTACTTCTGCTACTGCTGCTACTACTGCTAGTACTACTACTACTACTGCTACTGCTACGACTACTGGTACTACTACTACTGCTACTACTACTACTACTACTACTACTACTACTACTACTACTGGCAGTACAACTGGTAGTACTACTACTACTACTGCTACTGCTACGACTACTGGTACTACTACTACTGCTACTGCTACTACTACTACTACTACTACTGGCAGTACAACTGGTACTACTACTACTACTACTACTACTACTAATGCTACTACTACTACTACTGCTACTACTTCTTCTACTACTGCTGCTGCTACTACTACTCCTACTACTAATACTACTATCACTACTAATACTACTAATAGTACGACTGCTGCTACTGCTGGTAATACTACTACTACTACTGGTACTACTACCGCTATTACTAATACTACTACTGCTACTACTAATACTATTGCCACTACAACTACTATTACAACCGCCACTACTAGTACTACCACTACTACTACTACTAGTACTACTGCTACTTCTACTACTGCTACTTCTACTGGTACTACTACCGCTACAACTAATATGAGTACTACTGCTACTGCTGCTACTCCTGGTACTACTACTACTACTGGTACTACTACTGCTACTACTAATACTACTACTGCTGTTACTGCTGCAACTACTGCTACTACTAATAGTATTGCCACTACAATTACTACTACTAGTACGACCGCTACTACTAGTACTACCATTGCTACTACTACTACTTCTACTACCACTCCTACTTCTAATACTACTACGACTACTAAAAATACTAATACTTCTACTGCCACTACTACTACCAGTACTACCACTACTACTACTGGTATTACTTCTACTACTGCTACTGCTACTACTACTAATACTGGTACTACTACCGCTACTGCTAATACTACTACTAATACTACTGCTACTGATTCTGCTACTATTGCTGGTAGTACTACTACTACTACTGCTACAACTACTGGTACTACTACTACTACTACTACTACTGCTGCTGCTGCTACTACTTCTTATACTACTGCTACTTGTACTGCTTCTACTAATGCTACTAATATTACTACCATTATAAAATAATGTGCCAATAAAAAAAATAATGTACAAATTAAGAAAGTATGTGCATTATGTATAAAGTTGTAGCTGCCGCCATCTTGTGGACAAACTGAGTGAAAACAACGGCTTGACTGAGGAAAAGAGGCGCGCGCGAGCGAACACACACACACACACACACACACACACACACACACACACACACACACACACACAGGCGCAATAAGTAGGTATGCACTCTATGCGGCGCATAGGGGCGCTGCGCTAGAGGGGGCGCTAAAGCGATGGAGGGAAAATTATTTCGAGACGGCATTTTCTGTGTTTAGCAGCTGTTTGTGCATGTGCAAATGATATGATCAATAACAGCGACACGTCACTGATCAGGCGCCCCTCCGCTCCTTCACAGAGGGAGAAGGAGAGAGGTTTGGTAGGGATGAAGAAAAGCTTTTCAAAGGGGCTAAAAGACAGAAGGTCAGTTATGTCAGTGTGTCAGGAGGAGGCTTGGAAAGATTCAGGTTAGCTAAAGCCGATCAGTATTGACAATATAACAGATCATGACAAGAAAAATAAAGGAACTGGTTTGTGCTGATTCTGTTGTTCAGACAGTTGTCATTTTTTCAACTAGATGGTGAATCCCAAAACAAATGATAGGACTTGATACAGCTGAGTTTAAATGTCTTCACTGGGATAGAACACTACAGTGCTGCTGTGATGTATCTGATGCAGCATCCAATCACTAACTGATATCCAATAAGGATATCATTTAAAATTCAAATGTTTTTATATGTGGTTTTTATATGTGGTTTGACTGCTGTATGTTTTAAATCTCCTTAACACAAAGTTGATGTCATTCAGGAGTGAGGATGGAGAGAAAGATGAGAGTGTCTTCTCATGCAGATTTTTCTCTCCCTGCTGGTTTCCCCAACACACAGAGAACACTGAGAACACACATATGTTTGCAAGAAGTAAATGATGACAGAGTTTCTATGTTTTATTTGTTGATATGATGGCTCTTCTAAAACCTTAAAAGGAAAAAATCCCACAGATTTTCCTCCTGAATCAGCACAGAAAACCAGAGAAAACTCTGCAGGTTCTGTTTGGGCTTGTATCTAATTCCTAAGTGGTCTGAACAGGCAGACTGTCCTCACTCAGAGCAGATCTGTGCTGAATGTGGCCAGGGGTGAGGCAGACAGACACAGACAGACAGACAGAGGCAGACAGAAAGACAGACAGACAGACAGACAGACAGACAGACAGAGGCAGACAGACAGACAGACAGAGAGAGTCAGACAAACAGACAGACAGACAGGCAGGCAGGCAGGCAGACAGACAGATACAGACAGGCTCGTATTCTCTCCGTTTCAGTGGAAATCCATGAGATCTGACGGTAACTAGCCCACAAACTGCTACCTGGTCTGTGGGAAACACTGACAGATCCTCTAAATTAGTCACTGTATCAGTTTCTGTACTTTAATATTTTCAGATATGTGATTTGATCAAATCAAACTTTATTTATATAGCACCTTTCATACATAAAACGAATGCAACGCAAAGTGCTTTACATTAAAATACATAAAACCCTAATCCCCCACCCCCTCATACGCACTCACCCACGCACACACACACAAGTACAACATATTTCACACATGCATACACCCCAGGCATACACCCCACCACACCCCAGCCCACCCCAACCCAACCCAAAGAGAAAATGAAACATGGCTGAGCACTGAGGGACCAGATGAGGAAACACCATTCATTCTTTGGGAGCCATCCACACCGAGAGGCGTCCCAGCCCACGACTACAGGGGGCGCCACCGCAGAGACCACCCCGACCCAGACAGACAGGAGCCCATACCACAGCCATAAGGTCCTGGAACAGGGCCCCCAACCATCCAGGCCAGGACAGGCCCCAGGACGGCACCCCCCGCAGGCAGGCCAGACACAGCTCCCGGTGTGGAGGGCCCCCATGAGGAAAACACTGGGGCTAAAAGCTAAAGGATAACAGAGTAAAATACAATCAATACTAAAAGGAATAGAAAAAAGCGATATAAAAAAAAGTATTGTAATAAATGAATGAGTATTAATAAAATTAAAAGCAATAAAATTAAACAATAAAACAATACAGGCAACATAAATATGTATTAAAAAGTAAAAAAGAAATTATTTAACAAGCAACTAAAAGCAATAAAAATAATAGAAGCAGCATAAAAGAGTGGAAATAGAATCAGATAAAAGCCAGATTAAAAAGGTGGGTCTTGAGCCTGCGCTTAAAAACATCAATAGTCTCAGCAGCCCTGAGGTTCTCCGGCAGGCTGTTCCACAGACGTGGGCCATAATAATAAAATGAAGATTCACCATAAGTTTTAGTGCTAACGTTGGGAACAGTTAAAAGACCGGTACCGGAGGACCTCAGGGTGCGGGAGGGCTGGTAGGGTAAAAGCAGGTCAGACATATAAGAAGGCCCAAGGCCATTAAGACACTTAAAAACTAATAAAAAGAACCTTAAAATCAATCCTGAAACGCACAGGGAGTCAATGCAGTGATTTTAAAACTGGTGTAATATGAGCCCGCTTTCTGGTCCTCGTCAGAACACGTGCAGCTGAGTTCTGGAGTAATTGAAGGTGTGAAATACTCTTTTTGGGGAGACCAGAAAGCAGGGCATTACAATAATCTATACGACTAGAGATAAAAGCATGCATTAGCACCTCTGTGCTGGCCAGAGAGAGAAACGGGCGCACTCTGGCTATGTTCTTAAGATGATAAAATCCTATCTTTGTTATACTTCTAATATGTGGAATAAAATCAAGCTCAGAGTCGAAAAGGACGCCCAGATTTTTGACACATTGTGAGGGTTTAAAATCCTTTAGTTTTGGTAAAAGTTTCTCTCTCTTGCCTTCAGGGCCAATAACTAAAACCTCTGTTTTGTCCTGGTTGAGCTGTAGGAAGTTCTCTGCCATCCATGACTTTATATCTAAAATACAATTTAATTTTACTTAAAAAGGGTAAGTTGGATACAGGTCGGTAGTTATTAAGAATGTTAAGGTCCAAATTGCTCTTCTTCAGAAGGGGCCTCACCACTGCCGTTTTAAAGGCAGCGGGGAAGACACCTGTCTGGAGGGAGCAATTTACAATATTTAAAAGTTCAAACTCAAAGAATCCATAAAACGTCTTTAAAAGCGATGTGGGAATTGGATCCAAAAGGCAGGTTGTTGGGTTAACTCGGGAGAAAACTCGACCAAGCATCTCTGCATCAACCAGGACAAAATGTTCCAGTGTTTCCCCGGGTAAAAGCAATGGTTCAGGACTATTAAAAGCAACGCTGTTTTGTGATAAAAAAAAAAAAAAAAAAAAGTAGTTCTAATGACATCAATCTTACTTCTGAAGTGGACTGCAAAGTCCTCACATAGAGCATCTGTTGGTACCATGGAGGACTTTTTAATATCGGTGTAGCAGTCCCCCGGAGTAAAACGACAGAGTCTCAACTGATGCGTAGTTCTCTTTATTAATCAAGCTCCAATTCATACGACACCCTGAAAACTGCATTGAAAAGATATGCAAACATTTCACAAAATAGCGCACCCACAAATAGCACACCAAAAATATTATGTAAATAAATAAAATCACTACGCTAAAATTTATACACATGTAGTCATAACAATCAAACATACCTCGCTGCGCTCTCCAAGGAATGCACATATTAAATACCGTAGTCCTTCTTTCAGCCATAAATGTATGGAAGACAGGCAAAAGATGAAACTCAACAATGCAAGAAATGCGTGCGAGGTGCCAATAAGCCAGCAGGCCCAAGCGAAGTGTTCACCTGCTGGCTGCCTTGAAAGCTGTGAACTACGGAGCTACCGGGACAAATTTCAAATGGCACAGGTGAATAGCTTCCGGGTCACACATAAAGGTCACTCAAAACAAAAAACAAAAAACACATTCAAAATGTTACAAAATAAATTACAGACATGCCCATAAACCATCCCATATTATTATTGATTTTAAATAAACAAACACAAAATCTCATCTAGCCTATATGGTCCTTTACACTCCCACCAATCATTCATTAATAAACATCCCATTCTTGAATGATTCAAAATCTTCAGGACCATTTAACCCTTTGAGTTGTGCAAGTAAACAAAGGTTGCATTATGTAAAGGGCTATATGTGCATGTCTGTGCAAATATGTGTACATGTATTCTATCTCACTGTTCACTTTCAAAGAGCAACACTAATTTTTGAACTGGTCTCTCCACAATTGTGGGCTTTGATTTGGAATGAAGCTTCCCTGAGTCCTTCTCTCCCACTTGTAGTTTCACTCTTCTCACTAGGCCGTCACTGTCCACAGTTGTTTCCACTATTCGTCCCAACTGCCACTGATTCCTTGGAAGTAAGTCCTCCTTCACAATAACCACATCATTCACCTTGAGATTACGCCGAAGCACATGCCACTTCTGCCAGGTGGAGATGTTAAGGAGATACTCCCTCTTCCATCGACTTCAGAACTGCTCAATCAAGTACTGAACACGACGCCAGCGCTTTGCACTATACACATCTTCACTCACAAATTTCCCTGGAGGTGGAAGAGCAATCTTTGACTTCATTTGAATTAAATGATTGGGCGTTAAGGGCTCAAGGGAATTGGGGTCATTTAAACCATCTACAGTCAAGGGCCGACTATTGACAATGGCCATGGCCTCATAAAAGAGTGTTCTTAAAGAAGCATCATCAAGTCTTCCTAGGTTTTGAGCCAAGGTGGCATTCAGTACATTTCGAACAGTGCGTATCTGACGCTCCCAAACTCCACCAGCATGACTTGCTGATGGAGCATTGAAGATAAACTCACATTGTTTTTCGGCCAGAAATGCTTGCAACGCTTGATGATCACATTGTTTGAGTGATTCCTTCAGTGCATTACTTGCTCCTATGAAGTTCCGGCCTTGGTCACAGTAAAGTTGTCGCGCTGCCCCTCTCAGACTGATAAAGCACCGTAAGGAGTTGATGAAGGAGTCAGTGGATAGATCCTCTAACATTTCAAGATGGACAGCTCGAGAATAGAGACAGGTAAATATCAGGCCATACCTCTTATGCTCTTTGCGATTCTTTTTAATGACAAATGGTCCAAAGCAATCCATGCCGCAGTGTGTGAATGGGGCAGATGCTTCAATGCGCTCCTTAGGAAGTTCAGCCATACGCTGCTCCTCAACTGGACGCCTCATTTTCCTACATAGAACGCATTTGTGGATCAACTTAGCGACCAACTTGCTACAGCTGATAATCCAAAAGCCATTTGCTCTGAGCTCCATTTGAGTCTGACTTCGACCTTGGTGACATGTTTGAACGTGATAATGAGATATGATAAGCTGAGTGATATGGCTGTCTTTCGGCAGAATAAGCGGATGTCTGAATTCTTCACTGAGAGAAGAATGTTTAAGTCTTCCACCAACATGCAGTCTGCCCTCCTTCAAGAATGGATCGAGGCAGAAGAGGGGACTAGAAGAAGGAAGGCTTTTCCCAGCCTCAAGCACCTTCATCTCTCTGCTGAATGCTTGCTGTTGAACAAGCTTTATCACAGTTTCAACAGCATTCTCACGCTCCTTGACAGTCACAACATTTATAAGACACTTTGGCCTTAAAGCTAGTCTCTTAATTCTTGCCACCACCTTCAGAAGTGTTGTCCAGGATGAAAATCTTGACAGACGGTTGAGAATGTCTGTACAATCACTGATTCTCGTGGCAAAGGTCTTGGAGGTTTTGACCTCAGGGTCGCCGACCAGCAGGTCAGTTGATGGTCTAACTCCCTCATGAACTTCTTCCTTCCACAAGAATTCAGGCCCTGACAGCCAGTTTGTTGACAAAATATCAGAGGCTCTAAGACCCCTGGAAGCGTGGTCAGCTGGATTTTTGGCTGTGTCAACATAACGCCACTGGCTTGGATTGGTGTTCTCTCTTATCAACTGGACACGATTTGCCACAAACACATGAAATCTCCGTGCGTCATTGTTGACGTATGCTAGAGTGACTTGAGAATCTGTCCAAAAGAATTCTTCATCAATCTTAATGTCAAGTTCTGATTTCAACAGAATACTCAGTCTGGCTGCAGTCACAGCAGCTGAAAGTTCTAAGCGAGGGATGCTTGTGATCTTTGTTGGAGCGACTCTTGCCTTGGCCATGACTAGACTGCAGTGTACTTTATTCTCATCATTCTTGTATTTCAGGTAAGAACATGCACCATATCCCACATTACTCGCGTCTGAAAAGTGGTGCAGCTCTACCCTTACGATCTTGCCGAAGTCTCTAGGATGGTAACACCTTGGGATTGACACCCTGCATAGATTTTGAAGACCAGCCTTCCACTCCTCCCACCGTGGGTGCAAATCATCCGGAAGCAGGTCATCCCATCCAACACTTCTGTGACACAGCTCCTGCAGAACACACTTTCCACTCAAGACAAATGGAGCTACAAAGCCCAGTGGATCATACAGAGAAGCTATGACAGATAGAATGCCACGGCGTGTAGCTGGCTTGTCTTTCAAGTTTATATTGAAACTGAAACTGTCACTTTCTATTAGCCACTGGATCCCCAGGGCATGCTCCACTGAAGCCAAGCCTGAATTGAGCTCAATATGCTCTGTGCTAGCTGCTCTTTCAGATGGATGCACAGAGGAAAGAACTTCACTCATGTTTGAGTTAAATTTGTGAAGTCACAGGCCTCCTCTTTTGCACATCTCTTGTGCTTTCACGATCAGGTCAGAGGCCTCCTTAACTGTAGAGACACTCGCCAGCCCATCATCGACGTAGAAACTGCTTTCAACAAAGGATGCAGCAGCTGGGTAATCTGACTTAAGTTGCTGTGCCAGATATTTGAGGCCGAAGTTAGCGCACCCTGGAGAAGAAGCAGCGCCGAAGAGGTGAACTGCCATCTGATATTCTTTGGGCTCGCTGTCGAGGTCTCCATGCTCCCACCATAGAAATCTCAGGTAAGTGCGATGCTTAGGTGTCACAAGGAACTGATGGAACATCCTTTCGATATCACAAATGATGGCAACTGCTTCCTTCCTAAAGCGACAGAGAACTCCCACCAAAGAATTGATCAGATCAGGACCTGTCAACAAGGTATCATTCAAGGAGATGCCACAAAATTTAGCCGAGCAATCGAAAACAACTCTAAGCTTGCCAGGCTTCTTTGGATGGTACACACCATGGTGTGGTATATACCAAATGACTTCACCAGTAGATGCAACTGGGGCGAGCTCAGCATCACCATTGTTTATCACATCTTCCATGAAAGCCTTGTAATGATCATAGAACTGTTGGTTAGCTTTAAGCTTCCTCTTTAGATGTTGCAAGCGAGTAGTGGCCAATTTCTTATTGTTAGGCAATGTGGGTGGACTGCAGCCTTTAAATGGAAGAGGCATTTCTAGGTGACCATCCTCCCTTTGACATATGTTTTCACTGAGAAGCTGTATAAAGCGCACATCATCTTGGGAGACGTATTTACCCTCAGAGTTTCTCTCATTAAAGTCAGACTCTAAAACTCTCAAGACATCTGAGGCTGCTGGTACTGGCAGCTCCTTAACAGCGACTCTGTGTACATATCTCTGACTTCCTTGTCTGTCAAGATGAGGATTTGCGGCCCCTATTATACTCCATCCCAGCTCTGTTTTCTGTGCGAACGGCTCGTTCTCAGTGCCCACAACAACTTCAAGGGGAACTAAAGCAGCAGGACAGTCATAACCGATCAGCAGCCCCACATCACAATCTTGAAGTGCTGGCAATTTGTTGACAAGATGTTTGAGATGCGGCCACTGCAATGCTGTGGTTCTGGTTGGGATACAGGACATATCAACAGGAATGAAGTCACGTGCATATGCTTGTGGTAGCTGCAAGCGTTTTCCTTGATAGAAGCTTCGGACCCGTAAGCCGCATACACTTTGACTGGATATTACTGTATCTATGGCAGTCATTGTACTAAGTTTCAACTGCAAAGGGCGAGTTGTGACATTCAGCTCTTTAACAAGACTTTCCAAGACAAAAGATGAATCACTCTGCGTGTCAAGGAGAGCATATGTAAGAATTTCCCTCTGAGGTTCTTTGTCAGATGACACAAATACTGGGACAATACTAGAGGTGGCAGAGGCATTATGAATAAGTGCATGAGACAAGGCTTTATGAACTTCCTGACTTGCTCCTCCCTTTGTAGGAGTGGGAGTGCCATTTCCTGTATCACCAGACTGCTTCTCTCTCTCCTCATGCAGACAGGTGGGATGGCGTCGACCACACACTCCACAGATATGTCTAGTTCTACACTCCTTTGTGATGTGTCCTTTGCGCAGGCAGCCAAAGCAAAGACGATTTTGATGTATGAATGACCTTTTATCTTCCATTGACTTAGA
Organism: Myripristis murdjan; assembly: GCF_902150065.1. Classification (NCBI taxonomy): domain Eukaryota; kingdom Metazoa; phylum Chordata; class Actinopteri; order Holocentriformes; family Holocentridae; genus Myripristis; species Myripristis murdjan. The sequence continues at coordinate 34,733,404 of NC_043996.1, forward strand.
AGCAAAGACAGGGCATTTGGCAATGCCATGAAGCTCTTCCTTACAGACAAGGCAGGGCATTTTTGGCTTAGGAATGGGAAGGCTTTCTGATGGCTTGGATGTCCTGAGAGTAAGATCCTTAGCTTGAGCATTAGTACTTAGAGACTTTGCTTTTTTAGAGAATTTATCATCTGATCTGGAACTAAACAAGAAGGAAGAGGCGATAGGATTACAGGCTATACGAGCCTCCTTTTGCACAAATTCAGTAAAGCATTCAAGCTTGGATATTCTCCAGATTTATCAAGTTTTTCCACAACAATTTGGCTCCATTTACGCACAATCCAATCAGGCAACTTCTTTAACAGCTTATGATTTTCTTCACTGTCATTTAAAATAGTCAATCCTTTAACATGAGGCATAGCCTCTACACAGCTCTTTAAGAAGTCAGAAAAGTCTCTAAGTGCAAGAAAGTCATTTGGACCTATCTTAGGCCATTTCATCAGCTTATCTCGAAAGGCTTTTTGAACAACAAAAGGACTGCCATACCTGTCCTTCAAGACAGACCATGCGCCTTCATAAGCATCTTCAGAGCTCCGGTAGAAAAATCCCTCTACGGCCTTACATGCCTCGCCAGCAAGGTAGCTTTTCAAATACAGCATTTTTTCACTAGCAGGAATAGGTTTACGGTCAATCAAAGTTGTGAATGACATCTTAAAGTCCACAAACTTCAATGGATCACCAGCAAATGTGGTAGGCTCAGGAACAGGAAGGCGGTTTAAGGTAAGTGAGCTTGCAATTGCTTCGGCAAAGATGGCTGCTGTAGCTGTTGAGCCCTGGGAAGTGTCATGGCCTTGGGAGGTGGCTGCTGTATCTAGCTGTCTATTTAAATTCATGACAGGAGCCATTCTGCCAACAAGGACGGGATTGTCACACTCACCAACAGCATCACCTTCAATCTGATTGTATGTTCGAACTCGAGCTGCAGCCACTTTAACATCCATTTCTGCTTGCATCAGTTTTAGCCTTGTTTTTTCCTCCTCTAATTTCATGTCAACTTCTGCTTGCTTTTGTTTTAATTCTACCATCATTTGTGACTCATGAAGTTTCCATTCACTTTCCAGTTTGCTAAGCTTGACTTGCTGAGCTTGTATCTCCTGCATAGACTTTGCTTGCTCCAATTTGGCTGCGAGTTCTGCTTCTGCATCCGCTCGCTTACTTGAGGTTTTAGAAATGGCTGACAAGTTATCCAAATCATCAGCAAGAACACTCTGTGTTTGTGCCACCAAAGACAGATTCATATTCATCACGATTCAAAGTCATTCGCACTCTTTCCTTCTCAGTTTCAGGTTTAAAGGACTTTTGATCCAGACCTGTTTCCAGCCGTCTACTCACAAGGTCACAGATTTCTGTAGTCAGCGTATTACAAGCATCAATTTTCTGTACAACATCAGCAGTGTTAAGAGAATTACGTTGAAGTGGTTCATAATTTTGATTTACACGATCATATCCTCTTTGAATTTGCTTATTTATATTATCCAAATCCTCCTTCAGACAGAATTTCTTAAGTTTTGTCCTGGCTTCTTTAGCTATCTTCTTCCAGGATTCATAAGCCTTCATAAATAATAATAATAACTTTATTTATATAGCACAGTTCATACAGCAGGTGCAACTCAAAGTGCTTTACATCAATAAAGTGGAGACAGAGACAAATAAAAGAAAAGCAGAATAATAGATAAATAAGTAAAGTAAAACTGCCCCCCTCCCCCAATCCTTCCACATCCACCAGCACACACGCACACAAACACACACACATAAACGCACACAGACCTTCACACACTCAAACATACGTACATATGCATATACAGAGGCACAACAATTAAGCAAATGCAAGTCGATAGAGATGGGTTTTGAGATTTTTTTTGAAGCTGGCCACTGAGCCAGAGAGCCTGACCTCGTCTGGGAGACTATTCCAGAGACGAGGGCCAATGATACAGAAAGCAGCATCACCGTACTTCTTAGTTCTACTCTGGGGGATCATCAGTAGACCAGAGGTGGAGGATCTTAAGGATCTAGAGGGAGTGTATCTGATCAGCATGTCGGATAAATACACAGGTGCCAGTCCATTGAGGGATTTAAAAACTAGGAGCAAAATCTTAAAATGGATTCTGAAATGAACAGGAAGCCAATGAAGAGCTTTCAGAACTGGAATAATGTGTTCTCTGCGTTTTGTCTTAGTGAGTAGTCGTGCTGCTGCATTTTGTATCATCTGCAGTTTGTGCAGGGATTTCTTTGGGACAAGGCATTGCAATAATCAAGCCTGCTTGAAATAAAAGCATGAATAAGTGTTTCTGTGTCCTTTTTAGATATAAAAGGTTGCACACGAACAATATTTCTGAGATGGTAAAATGCATTTTTGGTGATATTTCTCACTTGGGGTTCAAAGGACAGATCAGAGTCAAAAGTAACTCCAAGGTTTCTTATTTCATGCTTTGTGTTCATAGCAAGCTTTTGTAAATGAGAATTAAAGTGAGAGTGCATTTCTTTGGCACCAATGAGAAGTACCTCAGTTTTATCCCGGTTCAGTTGCAGGAAATTTTGTGACATCCATGAATTAATATGGTTAATGCAGGAAGACAGTTTGTCAATTGGGCTAGTGTCGTTAGATGAAAAGGAGATATATAGCTGAGTGTCGTCCGCATAGGAGTGGAAATTGATTTCATGCTCTCTGAGGATTCCTCCCAGAGGCAGCATGTACAGGTTAAAAAGAGTGGGTCCCAGAATGGACCCTTGGGGGACACCACAAGTGACCTCAGTTTTGGAGGAGACAGAATCACCGAGAGACACTATATAGTCTCTCCCTGTCAAAAATGATCTGAACCAGCTTAGAACTGTGCCTGAAATGTTTAAATTGGTCTGGAGTCGGTTGAGAAGGATGCTATGGTCTATGGTGTCAAAAGCGGCACTTAAGTCGAGAAGGACAAGAACAGATATCTTTCCTTCATCCAGATTCATTCTAAGATCGTTTACCACTTTTAAGAGTGCTGTCTCTGTGCTATGTTGAGAACGGAAGCCGGATTGAAATTTCTCAATGATATTGTTAGAGTTTAGATAGGAATTTAGTTGAACTGAGACCAATTTTTCTATTATTTTGCTCATGAAAGGTAGATTTGAGATGGGTCTGAAATTGCTTAAAACCAGAGAGTCCACATTAGTACTCTTTTGAAGAGGTCTGACAATTGCAGTTTTGAGAGCTGTGGGGAAAGTGCCTGAGAGCAGAGATTGGTTTACAATTTCTAAAACAGTATCTTCAAGACAACTGAAAACCTCCTTGAAGAATCGGGTGGGGATTGGGTCAAGATCACAAGTTGAGCTTTTGAGATCATTTACCACTTTCCTAAGTAGAGCTGTGTCAGCTGTTGAAAAAGCATTCCAATTGTAGGGAAGAGAGGGAGGCATTTCCTCATAGCTAAGACAAAGGCTGGATTTTTGTTCAATACACTGTCTGATATTTCTTATCTTGTCTTGGAAAAAGACAGCAAAATCTTCACAACTTATTGTGAAGTTAGACGGGTTCGGTGCTGGGTTTAGAAGGCGGCTGATATTGGAGAAGAGAGTACAAGGGTTACCGGTGATAAGATTGGAAAAGTAGATTCGGCGCACATTTCGGGTTTCTTTATTCAGTGTATTCAGTTTTTCCTTAAAAATGGCTCGGTGTACTTCCAGTTTAGATTTTCTCCAACGTCGCTCTGCCTTCCTACATGCTCTTTTAAGCTGACAGATCTCTGCCGTTTTCCAGGGAGGTTTTTGCCTTAAGGAGGTCTGTTTCAGCGTCAGTGGTGCTATGAGGTCTAAAGAGTTCCTTAGTTTTATGTTAAAATTAATCATCATGTCCTCATTCGATGAGATGACAGGACAAATGGGAGACTTATTTATCTGGGCTATGAATTTACAGGCAGTTTCTGTATTGAAATATCTCTTCTTGACCACCCTTTTTCCAGCAGGATTTGGAAGTGATTGATAAACTGAGAAGAAGATGCAGTAGTGATCTGAAATAGTTAAGTCGGTAATTGAGGTGATAGTAATGTCCACTGCACGTGTAATGACAAGGTCCAGCAGGTGGCCCCGGTCATGAGTTGGCATCTGGACATGTTGAGTAAAATCTAGTGCATGAAGAATACTGAGAAATTCAACAGCTTGGGAGTCAGCACAGTTGTCTAAATGTAAGTTAAAATCCCCTACAATCATGATCCGGTCATGATTAGTGCTGGCAATTGATAATAAATCAGAAAATTCCTCTAAAAAGGCAGTGCACTGCCTAGGAGGTCTATATACAATAATTACTAGGATGGGAAAAAGACAATTTAAAATTAAAGCCTCATGTTCAAAAAAGCCAAAATTGCCCATAGAGATAGTGTGGCCGCGAAGAATATCTGAATATATGGCAGCCGTTCCCCCGCCTTTTTTCACTGACCTCACAGAAAAACTGAAGCTGAAGCCAGCTGGTGATGCCTCCATTAGAGTAGCTGCACCATCATCCTTAAGCCAAGTCTCTGTAAGAAAATGCCTTCAAGTGCCTTTTAGCTTCCTCTTCACGCATTTGTCTGCCTTTTTCTGTGAGCCGCCGCTCACGGGAGCCAGAAACTGTTTCCTGCACCTCTGTAGGCCTTTCATTCTCTCTATCTGGTGAAGATTCTTCTACAGGACTAAGACCCAAGTTTTTCTCTTCTGTGGAGTCTCCCTTTTCCGCTGGCATTGTTTAATATAATCAACTACTTGAGTGTATTTGACTAAATGTAAAATAAAAAAAATAACTCAATTCAATTTCAATTTTATTTATTTGTATAGCCCAGAATCACAAATACAAATTTGTCTCAAAGGGCTTTACAGAAAAATACAACATCCTCTGTCCTTAGACCCTCACATCGGATGAGGAACAACTCCCTAAAAAACCCCTTTAACAGGGAGAAAAATAGGAAGAAACCTCAGGGGAGCAACAGAGGAGGGATCCCTCCCCAGGACGGACAGACGTGCAATAGATGTTGTAAACACAGATAACAAACAATAAATGTATGGGAATAGATAGGTGGTGGATGAGGGATGATGACGCCAAGGCAAGCTGGATGCACCAGAGCAGCCAGGGACCCGGGCCACACAGCCACCTACACCACGACGACCTGGATCTAAAATAGACAGCACGCACTCGGACAAACACACATCAACCATTCACACACACTCACACAGAAACAAAGGTGGAACATTAATTATCTGGAGAAGACTAATTGATAATTAGCTCCGTGAGAGCAATAATTTCATAATCTCGTCGGCAGGTGAGTGCTTGGGTTACTTCACTGAGACAGAGAACCAGCCCACCGTACCACTAACTGTCAGCCATAAGTTAGGCCGAAGAGATGAGTTTTTAATCTAGATTTGAAAGAATCAACAGATTCAGATTGCCTGACGTCAGCAGGGAGGTTATTCCACAGCAGCGGGGCACGATAGGAAAAGGCCCGGCCACCTGCTGACTTCTTCTTAATCCTAGGTAAGCAAAGCAGCCCCGCATTTTGAGAGCGGAGAGCCCGCGATGGAATGTAGGGTTTAAGGAGATCCGAAAGGTAAGATGGGGCAAACCCATTTAAGATTTTGTAGGTTAACAGAAGCACCTTAAAGTCAGATCTAATATGCACAGGAAGCCAATGAAGGGAGGCCAGAATTGGAGTAATATGATCAAATTTTCTAGTTCTAGTTAAGACCCTAGCTGCAGCATTTTGAACCATCTGGAGACTTTTGGTGCTGGCCTGTGGGAGACCTGAAAACAGGACATTGCAGTAATCAAGTCTGGCTGAAACAAATGCATGAATTAAGGTCTCTGCGTCAGCCATGGACAGGGAAGACCGAATTTGTGCTATATTACGTAAATGAAAATAGGCAGTCTTGGTGATATCCTTAATGTGCCTGTCAAAGGATAAGCAGGGATCAAAAGTAACACCGAGATTTTTGGCTGCCACACTTTGTGAAATCACACAGTTGTCAAGTAGAACTGTTAACTGTTCAAAACAGTGTCTATGTCTGGGAGGGCCGACTACTAACATCTCAGTTTTATCTGAGTTTAATAGCAGGAAATTTAGTGACATCCAATTCTTTACCGCAGCCAGACAGACCTCTAATCTATTGATCTCTGTGGGATCATCAGCCTTTATGGGCAAATATAGCTGAGTATCATCAGCATAACAATGGAAATTAATACCATGGCTACGTATAATTTGTCCAAGTGGCGAGATGTACAGGGAAAAGAGAAGAGGACCCAGGACTGAGCCCTGAGGTACCCCGCATTTAACATTGGAGAATTTGGATCTAGTATTATTGTACATGACAGACTGTGTTCTTTCAGATAAGTATGAGTTAAGCCATGCACGAGCCAGGCCCGTGACACCAAAATTCTCAGTTAGTCTCTCTAATAAAATGGAATGATCAACAGTATCAAAGGCTGCACTGAGGTCCAGTAATAAAAGCACAGAGGTAGAGTCTGCATCAATAGCCAACAGAAGATCGTTGGCAACTCTAGTAAGTGCTGTCTCAGTGGAGTGACAGGCCCTGAAAGCTGATTGGAAAGGCTCATACAGCTGATTCACTGCCAAATGGGTGGCGAGTTGTTGAAAGACAACTCTCTCGAGCACTTTAGACATGAACGGGAGATTGGAAACTGGGCGATAGCTATTTAAAGAACTAGAATCAAGATGTGGTTTCTTTAAAAGCGGTCTGACCACAGCTGTCTTAAAGCTGCTGGGCACAATGCCAGTACTAAGAGATAAATTAACAATATCTAGCATTGTAGAGCCCAGTAAAGGCCAGGATTCTTTATAAAGCTTGGCAGGTAGCGGATCAAGAAAGCAGGTTGTCGGTTTAGAGGCTATCACAAGCTTAGATAAGGTATCAAGTGAGACAGCCTCAAAAACCGAGATAGTAGGGACTATTGGTGAACTGTGATTTAAGAGTACTGTATGCTATAGTAGGCTACACTCAAACACTGAACACTAAACCCCCAAAATATGACAGGGTAAAATATTTTAAATTGACATATCAAAAACGGACCCTGCAGAACCATATAAAATTTAGCTTGATTATTTAACCTTCAAATAAAACCTTTACCATATGCAACAATTTCAGGTTAAACCTTTCAGTATTTGAAACATTGCAATAACCATTCAATTTTATACAGTCTATAATCCCGTCAGCATTTAAACAACACAAACATTTAATCATTTCACATGGCAAACTCAATCAAAAAATCACCAAGCAGCAATTCAGTTCGTCTTAGAGTAATCCTGAAAACAGGACAGTTCATTTGGATAATAGCGTTAACGACAGTCTCTCATCGCATCTGCAGTCTCTTTAAAATGTGATTCATTTACGACCTTGCCTGAGTGAGTCGACGGATCAAACGAAGGCAGGTGCGCAGGCGACGAAGACGACAATCCGAACCATGGCAGAGACTTCAGGTGTAGCGTCGAGTTTTCACTGTAGCAGTCCCCCGGAGTAAAACGACTGAGAGTCTCAACTGATGCGTAGTTCTCTTTATTAATCAAGCTCCAATTCATACGACACCGTGAAAACTGCATTGAAAAGATATGCAAACATTTCACAAAATAGCGCACCCACAAATAGCACACCAAAAATATTATGTAAATAAATAAAATCGCTACGCTAAAATTTATACACATGTAGTCATAACAATCAAACATACCTCGCTGCGCTCTCCAAGGAATGCACATATTAAATACCGTAGTCCTTCTTTCAGTCATAAATGTATGGAAGACAGGCAAAAGATGAAACTCAACAATGCAAGAAATGCGTGCGAGGTGCCAATAAGCCAGCAGGCCCAAGCGAAGTGTTCACCTGCTGGCTGCCTTGAAAGCTGTGAACTACGGAGCTACCGGGACAAATTTCAAATGGCACAGGTGAATAGCTTCCGGGTCACACATAAAGGTCACTCAAAACAAAAAACACATTCAAAATGTTACAAAATAAATTACAGACATGCCCATAAACCATCCCATATTATTATTGATTTTAAATAAACAAACACAAAATCTCATCTAGCCTATATGGTCCTTTACAATCGGTGTTTATTAAAAGATCAATTGTGGAGAAGAGGAATTTATCATTCTTTTTATCTGCGATAAGTTTTGAGAAGTGGGAAGTTCTTGCCCGTTTAACTGCGCTATTATAAATTCTGAGTTTTTCACAGAATATGTCATAGTGTACTGTCAGTTTGGTTTTCCTCCATTTCCTTTCTGCACTCCTGCAATTTCTTTTCAGACTCATTTCTCCAGGGGGATATAGATTTAGTTTTTATTGTTTTTGTTAAAAGTGGAGCCACTGAGTCAAGGGCTAACCTCAGTTTAGTGTTAAAATTATCGACAATAAACTCACAGGGTGCAGGTAAAATTTCGGCGGGGGTATTATATAAAATCTCAATAAAATTTGCAGCCGCTCCAGAAGTAAGATGGCGCTTCCTCACTGTTCTCACCGGGGCCTCCTGTTTAATAAAACTGGCAACCTTAAAAAATACACAATAGTGATCTGACACAGCCAGGTCGACAACAGAGGACACACCAGTGGACAGGCCATAGGTTATGACCAAATCCAGGGTGTGTCCTCTGTTGTGAGTAGGCTGTGTGACATGTTGCGTAAAATCCATACAGTTTAATATATTTAAAAATTCAATAGTGATGGGGTCTGAAATATTATCTATGTGTAAGTTAAAATCACCAGTTATTATGACTTTGTTATGTGAGGAGTGTATAATTGATAAAAGTTCAGAGAATTCACTAATAAAAGAGGAAGCGTGTTTGGGTGGTCTATAAATTGTCATACAAAAAATAGGGGGACTGCTAAAAACAAATGCATGATACTCAAATGTGTCGTAATTTTTTTGTGGAATTTCCTTCGGTAAAATAGAGTTAGAGGAGATTGTTGCAGTCCCACCACCTCTTTTACCACTCCTGTTAGAAAATAAAAAAATAAAATTTGGTGGGCAGGCCTCAGTGAGAACAACTGGTGCATCAGCGCCCAGCCAGGTTTCAGTGAAAAAGAGACAGTCAATCTTGTTATCTAAAATCAGATCATTAATAATAAAAGACTTATTTGCTAGAGAGCGAACACTTAAAAGTGCCATAGTGAGGGTTGCAGGTGGACTGGTTATCTGTGAATTATTGTTCTGAGTATTAACATAAATCAAGTTTTGACGGGAAAAGCGGGGAGGTTTAACAGAAAAAGAACAGTGGTTGTGTAGTGGCCTATTATTTGTGATGACTGGGATGAATGTGGGTTGCGAAATGCGTCAGTCGGCGAGACTGGCGAAATGGTTGGAAAGGTGAGAGGCTAGAACAGAGATTCCCTTATTGTTGAGATGGAGATTGTCATAGCTGTACAGATGAGTTTTTTTTCCAGAATAAGTCAAAGTTGTTTATGAATCCATAGCCACATGCTGCACAGAAATTGGACAGCCACTGGTTGGCGCTATAGAGGCGGCTGAACATTTCCGATCCTCGTCTAAGGGTGGGGATTAAACCAGAGAAGATGCAAATTTTTCCCAGCCTTTCGATGGTCTCAGCCAGCAGCTCGTAATCAGCGTGTAGTTTGGTTGATTGTCTGCACCTGAGATCATTCACACCCCAGTGTGCGATGACTGTGTGGGCAAACGGGTGACGGTCGATGATGGCGGGGATGTGATTGTGTATCTCCAGGATTTTTGCGCCAGGGAATGAATATGTAATGCCATTTGGGATGGGAACAGACCTAACCATGGAGTCACCTACCAGGATGTATTGTGGAGGTGGAGAATGGAAGAGGCTGCTAGCATTAGCTGTGCTAGCAGCCTGAGCAGCGGGGGGGGAGAGGGGGCCTAGAGGGGGCCAGAGGTGAGGCCGGTCGGTGGTAGTTGGTGGCCCGTGAGCAGGTGGTGCTGGATGGAGGCAGCACCACGGCAGGCTGTGAAGGGGGGAGCCCACTAGCGGAGGATTTACGCGGCTGGCTGTTCTTCTGTCTCACGGTGGACCGGGCAGCCACCCGATCGGCACCAGCATCAGGTGGAGGGGTGACAGCGCCAGAAGAGCCGCCTTTCCTCCGGCCAGCTCCAGGAGGACCCGCAGTGGCAGCGGAAAGGTGGACGGGCATTGCAGCAGCCGCCGCAATAGGAGCCGTGACCGCGGCAGGAGACAGCGCAGCCCTCGCCCCACTCACAGCGGCTGGACGTGGACTAACGTTAGCCGTCGTCAGAGCCGCCGACCCCGCAGCCACCGGCACGGCCTCAACAGCAGGGACCGTCACGGCAGAAGCACGGTCCGGAGCAGCATCAGCCTCGGCCATGGGGACATCAGCAGGGTGGACTGTGACATCGGGTGGTAGCATGGTGAAGCGGTTTGTGAGGTTGAGTTGCGGAGGAGAGGTGACTCGGGACTTGACCCTCTTACCTCCACACACCACCTCCGACCAGAGAGCCTTTGCGCTGGGAGTGGAACATGAGGAGGGCCGGCAGCGGGACAAAGATGGATCCCAGAATGTTGGGAATTCCTCACGTTCATACAGGGACTGAGCAGTTTGCGTTGTGTATAGTTAGTTGCGTGGATGACGTACGTCATTTACGTAACCTACGTCAGTTACGTAAGACGTCTGGGAGCGGCGCAGTGAGTTGGAGTTAACTTTATTACGGCGGTTGCCGGTATAGAAGTCAAAGACGATACACTTCTACCTCATTCACCGCTGTAACCGCATGTAATATTCTCCACTGACTACATTAAACAGTCAAATCGACCTTTTGATGACTCATTGCTCTCTGATAGGAGCCCTGTAGCGGCCAATAGTTTTCTCCAGCGACTATTCAGGGTCAAAACCCAACATAGGTCCTTCGAGCCGGATCTTTGGCTACCACAGAAAGATGTCATCAGAAGAACAATCACCATTTTTCTCCCACCCTGATGCTCCAGTAAGACCCTCAAGGCAACGTCTTGCACCCAGGCACTTGGAGGATTATATCCTTGACTACAGCCATCACCGACCTGCCCTTTCCTCCCGCCCCACCGAGAGAGAGCCAGAGGAGCAGAGAGGAGCAGCAGCCGCAGTGAGTAGCAGCCAAGCACATATTCCCTCCAACCTGGCTAGGCGCACTGCCACACTTAGCCCCAGCTCAACTGAACCTCTGAGCATGGTTTCATTGAGGAAACTACTCGAGAACATTTCTGGGAAGGAAGAGGAAGAGGCGGCTGAAATGGCTCAGCTCGTCGACCGCCTAGCTCATTATGAGAAACGACAACGTCGTCGTCAGGACTTATTGGAGCGCATTACATCATACCTAGAGGAGGAAGTAGATGAGGCTCCCCAACATGTGGAGAATACAGCACCACCACTCACTGTGACCCCTCGCGGTATTAATCCAGATGGTCCATTACATTCCTTTCCTCAGCTGATGAACCAGTCACATGACCCAGAGTCTCAGACTGAGAAACAGATCACCAACCACACACCTATGGAGCCAGTGGTTAAGCCAAAGATGAGAGTACATACTCACCTAGAGGAGATGGAGCGATCACGCCCACGCAGCGACACACCAGGCAGTGATGCACAGTCCCCCACTCCTTCCTACTGTAACACTGGATTCATACCAATTAATCCAGCCCCGCAGCTCCATCATGACTCACCACCATCACCAATGTCTTCTGGTATGATGACTCCTGTACAGGGCATGCAACAACACATCGCCAGTCCACAGCCCATACGGTCGCAGCCCATTGGATCATTTCGTCCTTATGCTGCTCTGGGTCAGAGCTCACTGCCTCCAGTGCAACAGCAGCTTGCTGCTTCAGGTCCTGCACAACCACAGTTTACTGTGCCTCACAGCTATCCCACTGGGCCAAACCCACAGCTGCAGCCAACAGGTGGCCCAATCTCATCGGCCCCATACCATGATTATTTGTCATCACTGGCTCCACTGCCTCAAACCCTTTCTGCTCCTCCACCAATGACCGGTCCAGCCCCAGCGGTCTCTCATCAGTTGCCTCCAGCCCAGACTGTAGCACCGCCAGGCTTCGGCGTGTCTCATCCTCCCCTGTATGGAGCACCGAAGCCTACTATTCCCGACTTCTCCTTTGAAAGTGAAAAGGAGTTTGCTAATCTGAAGCTAGCTTTGGATAACCTACTTGAACCTCACCGGGAGCTGACAGAGCAGTATAAGTATCATGTATTGCTGGAGCACCTTAAACTACCAGAGGCTCAGATGATAGGTCAGTCTTGTCGCCACCACCCATACCCGTACTCAGCAGCTATGCAGGCCCTACAGCTGCAGTATGGCCAGCCACACCAGCTGGCCCAAAGTGAGATAGCAGCAATTCTCACCTCACCCGATGTGAAAGCTAACGATCCCCGTAGCTTCCAGAGCTTCTCTCTACGGGTTCATCTACTGGTCAGCATGTTGCTTTCCCTGGAGGGACCCCGAGGTATTGAGCTCAACTGTTGTTCTCATGTGGATCGCCTGCTTAGCAAGCTACCAAAGTACCTCCATGATGGTTTCATTGAATCCTTGCAGCTTCAAGGGAAACTCAACTCTACAAGTCTCAACCTGTACAATCTGCAGGACTTCGCTGGATGGCTCCAGTCCAAAGCCCAGCAGCAGCAGCTGTCAAGTCGGCTAGTACAGCGCTACCAGCAAGAGAAGCCTACAAGCAGTGGGAGGGAGAAAGCCCCAGCCAAGACCAAAAGTCAAAGTGTGACTGTCTACTAGGGATGGGCGGGGTTAACCGGGTACCCGACTATCCGAGGGGAGAATTTGTTACTCGGTTACAAATCACTACTCGGTTATCCGCGGCATACAAAAGTGCCCAGTCCAGCTTAGGATCAAACTACATTTATACAACAGGTAGATCCGACCGAGCAATCTGATTGGTCAATCAGACGTTTAGAATGTGCTCAAATGAGCAATTGAGTACGGCTAGCCGTGCTTAAATGGAAAAAAAACAAAAACAAACTCATCACTGAACATATTACTCCTCCCGCAATATTAGCTATTTCCTGAGTCTGTGTGGTTTCCATGGCAACGCAAAACGTTTCACTGAAAACCCGCATCAAATGCCGCTGTCAGCTTTGTTCGCCTGCATAATGGACCGTTTGGTTGTCAATTTTGATTTGTTTGGTGACCTAAGTTTGGATAAACGGCTGAGCGAGGAAGACAAGACAGAAGAGAAAAAGGAGAGATACGAGAGAGTGACGAGTGAAGAGCTGGATCAGCTGGAAAGGTCAGGAAATGAAGCCAGTATGGCCCGGTCAACGTCTTGGGCTGTCAAATGTCTACAAGACTACCTGACAAACACGGGCAAACAGCTGATTTCTCACCTATAAGTAAAGAAGAGCTAAACAAGATCCTCCGTGAATTTTATGGGGCTTTAATTTCTAGGCTATAATAGAGAATGAAATGGGAGTCAGCACCACGGACAGTAGGCTACCTGTAAGATTTTCCACGGAGATGTGCGGCTATAACTTTTTTCTTGTTATTAATGTGCTAATGTAATCAGTTATTAATCAGCCTATTAATCGTTATTAATTTGTTTAGTCTTTATGAGTTGCCAAGACCATTGATTTAATTAATTTGTCAATTCGTTTGCATCTGTACACTGACGTGAACATTTAATAAATCGACACATCTGAGAAAACTGTCGTCTTTATTTCAGAGGTAAATTGATAACAGCCTGAAAAGGTAATTAGCAAAAGCCTCCGAAAGGTGGGGTTGAAATTATATAACTCTGTTCAGCCTTAATGTTACTGCTTACTGTTACTTTTGCTGCTTAGCCACATTAATCGGAGCTGACGTTAAATTGGAGTGACACACCGCCAGCTGAAATAAAACATCGGCCAGTGAGTTTATGAAAAGACAGATGTTTGTTGTGGTGCTGACACTGGAAAGCAGTAGCCTGTATTTAAATATAACTGTTAATATAAGTTGGTTGTAGATAAAGATCAGCTGTGTCGCTGTCACGGCACCTGTTAGATTAAAAATGACTGAGAAGTCGGCAGAAGTAGGCTATAACTATCGGTCCATGAAAAAAAAAAGTTCCAGCGGATATTCTATAGTAACAACATGATTGAGCTAGCAAATAAATAATTTAGTCTAACATCTAGATAGATATACATTTTCAATTTTCAGAGAGAGGGTACCTACTTAGCTATGCGCATCCACACCGAAGACTGCTTATTCCGTCAGCTTTGTGAACACTGGTTGAGACCGATTTATTTAATAAATGGATTCAACCACGCACACCAGGAAGCATTTATACATGTGTATTTTATTTAGCCTACTCGGACATGGATAAAACATGAAAGCAGTCTACCACCAAGATAACGATGACTGTGAAAAAAGTTTTCTCCTCGATTAAACAGGGGTATATTGATGCACTGTATATGAACGATTTTATGTGTCCCCATTTAGCCTAATTACTCGGGTACTCGAGTAGGCCCAGGCAGGTTACTCGGTTATGAAATTAATCTAAATGCGCATCCCTACTGTCTACCATGGAGCAGAGTCCACAGACCCCCAGGTATCTGGCTCATCTATACAGTCCAAACCAAAGAAGGTGCCTAAGGTACATTGCCTGTTCTGCAACAGCAAAGATCACTACATTACACGTTGCAACAGCATCACAGCACAATCAACAAAGGATTTTGTTAAATGGATCACTGAAGGAAAGCGCTGTTGGAAGTGTGCTCGTTCTCACTCACCAGAGTCATGCAACCTTAAGAAGCCCTGCAGTGACTGTGGAGACATCCACCTTCAAGTCCTCCATAGGGTAGCCCAAGATAGTTCCATCAAGCCTCCGCCTAGCACCTCAGAGAGTCGGATCTATCTGACACCCTCCATCCCATCAGGTAAAGTGCTTCTGAAAGTGTTGCCAGTCCTTTTACACAGTAACTCCAACTCAGTGGAGACCTTTGCAGTTTTAGATGACGGTGCTCAGCGAACCATGATCCTACCCCCAGCTGTACAGAAGCTCCAGCTATCTGGTGAGCGAGAGACCCTCGCCCTCCGAACTGTACGTCCTGACATTACTCACCTCAGTGGATCTACGGTCACTTTCGAGATCTCCCCCAAAGATAACCCAGGGAAACGCTATAAGGTTCAGGGAGCATTCACTGCATCAGGACTGGATTTGGTGGAACAGAGTTATCCAGTTCAGACGGCATGCTCATCTACGGAAGATCCCCCTTCAGCCCTTCCACAACGTTCGACCACTGGTGCTAATAGGATCAGACCATGTCCATCTCATCACGGCCACCGAACCGGTCCTCCGAGGTGACAAAGGCGGCCCTGTAGCCATTCGTACTACCCTTGGGTGGGCTCTACAGGGTGCTGAAGAAGGTGATACAGGTCAGACATCGGTGCATCAGTGTCTCTTCCTTTCAGTTGCCAGTCCTGAGGACCTCCTCTACCGAAATGTTGAGAGACTGTGGCAGCTCCAGAGAGGATCAGGAGGCTATAAGTCTTCTTGAGAACAGAACTCAGCGGGTAGACATCAAGGGAGTCCAGCGTTACGCTACACCTCTCCTGCGCAAATCAGACGCACCCAAACTGAAAGGTTCCATCCAGTCTGCCGCAGCTAACTTGAGGAGCACTGAGAGGAGACTCAAGAAAGACCCAGAGAAGGTGACTGTCTTAGAGTTCTCATCGGGCCTGAAAATTAAGACCCGACCCGACCTGGGCCTGACTGGGCCAGCCCGAGGCCCGACCCGACCCGACTAATTAGCCGAACTTTAGGCCCGACAGCCCGATAAAGCCCGAAAAAAAAAATCGCCAAATTCGCCATTATTTAGCAGAGCCGGTCGGCCGCGGCACCGGGGCACCATCAGTCGGTATCAGGCGAGCCGGCCGCGGCACCGGCCAGCATGAGGCAGCTCACTTGTCAGATCCGGCAGACCTGACGGGTGGGCGCGGTATCGGACGGTGCCGCGTCCGGCCCGCCTGATGCCGACTGATGGTGCCGCGGCATGTGCGGGTCAATACGGTAGTCTAGAAAACTGGAGATTTTTTTTTTTTTTTCTCGTGCGCCCCCAAGTAGATTGCGCCTTGGGCAGTTGCACTGCCCATAGCAAAAACTGTCCCTGCTGCCGAGTCTGCCAGCACAGCGGGATACTGCTGCAACTCTCTCTCACTTGTTTGCGCTGCGCACGCACAGCTGGTCGTCTGTCTGTCACTGAAAGTTTAGCCTCCAAATCCAATCCAGTCTCTCACTCTCTCCACCAGTCACATAAAAATGAAACATCATAATCAATAACAGAACACATAATTCTATTTTTTTATTTAAAAAAAAAAAAAAAAAATCCCCCACAGAACCCGAAGCCCGACCCGACCCGCCCAATTCACGTAAATTTTAGGCCCGACCCGACCCGGGTCGGGTTGGGTCGGGTTCGGGCAGAATATGAGAACTCTAGACTGTCTATTCTGCAGAGATTGCCAGGCTCATACAAGCAGGATATGTTGCCAAGCTCCAGCCTGAAGAGGTAGACCAGTCAGGGGAGTCCTGGTACCTTCCACATCACTTGGTACACCACAATGGTAAGCCAAGACTGGTCTTCAACTGCTCGTTCAGGCATCAAGGTATGTCGCTGAATGACCAGCTGCTGCCAGGGCCTCCACTTGGACCATCCTTGATAGGAGTCCTCCTGCGGTTCAGACAACATCAGATTGCTGTCAGTGGAGATATTCAGGGAATGTTTCATCAGATCCGCCTACAACCAGAGGACAGACCCCTTCTCCGATTCATATGGAGAGACATGCGCAGTGAGGACCCACCTGATGTCTACGAATGGCAGGTGCTGCCATTTGGGACAACTTGCAGCCCATGTTGCGCCATATTCGCCTTACAGAAGCATGCTTGTGACTACCAGGACAGATATTCCTCCATTCCACAGACAGTAGAGCAAAGCTTCTACGTTGACAACTACCTGGAGAGCCTTCCTACCATACCTGCTGCTAAGCTACAAGTGGACCAGCTGCACAGTCTACTGGCAGAAGGAGGGTTTGAACTAAGGTAGTGGGCCAGTAACCAACCAGCTGTGGTGGCCCATCTGCCTACTGAGGCCAGGTCTGCAGCTACAGAGCAGTGGCTAGTTCAGAACCAGACCGACTCAATGGAGCCCGCTTTAGGTCTCCGGTGGAACTGTGCAGAGGACACTCTGGGCTATCATCATCAGCCCATCAAGCACACAGCACTGACTATGAGGACGGCCTACCAAGTCTTAGCCAGTCAGTACGATCCTTTAGGATTCATCGTGCCATTTACAACACGGGCTAAGATACTTATCCAGCAGCTGTGGTCTAAAAGAAGGGACTGGGATGACCCTGATCTGCCTCAGGATCTTCGCGAGGCCTGGAGTGCGTGGGAGGATGAGCTGGATCAGCTCAGCATGGTGTCTTTTCCACGCTGCTACCTACCGACTCCAGTGGATGATGTGGACTTGAAATATGACCTCCATGTGTTCTGTGACGTGCCTATGGTGCAGTTGCCTACTTGGTGGCAGAGAGGGAGGGAACCATCCACACAACATTTGTGATGGCTAGGTCCAGAGTCGCTCCACGGAGGCAGCAGTCTACCCCCGTTTGGAGCTCTGTGCTGCATTAGCTGGGGCTCAGTTGACCAAGCTTGTGGAGACTGAGTTGACACTTACCATCTGTCAGACAATCCTGTGGACAGACTCCACAACAGTCTTGGAGTGGCTCCAATCGGATTCCTGCCATTTCAAGACATTCGTTGGAACCCGCGTGTCAGAAATCCAGGAGTTAACAGACTGGCGAGCTTGGCGCTATGTTGACTCACAGAACAACCCAGCTGATGACATAACGCGGGGCAAACCACTCCTAGCTCTGGTTGAGCCTAGTCGATGGAGCCAGGGACCTCCCTTCCTCAAGCAGAGTCCTGACCATTGGCCTAAGAGACCTGAGACCACACCTCCAGTAAGCTCATCTGAATTGAAGGGTGTTACTTTCTGCTGTTTAACGTCAGTGAACACAGGTTTCACCATCCCTGATGCTACCAACTTCAGCACATGGAAGGAGTTTGTTGAAGCAACACGACAAGCTTGTCAAGGGGCAACAGTGGACCCTGCCAGCAACCAGCCCACTCATCATCAAGACGCAGAGTCCCTACTACTGAGAGAGTGCCAGGCCCAGAGCTTCCCTGAAGAGGTGGTCACTCTCAAGTCAGAGATCGCAGAGATCCGGAGGCAATATTGGATTCTGCGAGGACGTCAGGCTATCAAACACCATCAGCTCAACTGCCTAGCCTGTCAGCGATGGAGAGCTCAGCCGAAAGTCCCACAGATGGCAGATCTACCACCGGAGCACCTTAGACTCCTCTGTCCGCCGTTCTATTCAACAGGTGTTGATTGTTTTGGGCCTTATTTAGTCAAGATCGGCAGGAGGAATGAGAAACGTTGGGGTGTTCTGCTTAAATGCCTCACTTGCTTTCCTACTTGCCCTACACAGATTTATTGCAAGGAGAGGGCGACCAAAGGAGATCCTGACAGATTGTGGCACCAACTTTCGTGGTGCAAAGCGGGAGCTTCAAGAAGCCTTTGAATCTCTGGAGCCCCAACTACAATCACAATTGGCAGACTACCAGATACTGTTCAAGTTCAACCCGCCAAATGCTCCTCACTTCAGTGGAGCGTGGGAAAGGGAGATCCGTTCAATAAAGAACGCCCTTCAAGTGGCAGTTGGAAGCCAGACAGTCTCTGAAGATGTACTATATACAGTCCTGGTGGAAGTAGAAGGGATCTTGAACTCAAAACCACTAGGCTATGTCTCAACAGATGTCGCCGATCCCGACCCCATCACCCCTAACATTCTCCTGATGGGGCGGCGGGATGCTGCTTTGCCTCAAGTAGTCCACGCCCCAGCTGTCATGGGGCGGCGGAGATGGCGCCATTGCCAGAACCTTGTGGATCAATTCTGGGTCCACTTCACGCGGAATTATCTGCCCACACTTCAGACCCGCCAGAAATGGCAGAAACCCTTGGGGAACCTTGAGGTGAATTCCACCGTTCTCATAGTGGATCCGCAGCTCCCCAGAGCCCAGTGGCCAGTCGGTAAGGTCATCAATACTGCGACGAGTCAAGACGGATGTGTCAGAGCAGCAGACGTTCTGGTCAAAGGCAAGGTGTACACCAGACCAGTCGCCCGCCTGATACAGCTTCCCCCTCTCAAAGATGACACTCAGGACACATGAAGAATTCCCTAATTCTCACATTTGCTACTCAAATGTGGGGGCAGCTGTTGGGAATTCCTCACGTTCATACAGGAACTGAGCAGTTTGTGTTGTGTATAGTTAGTTGCGTGGATGACGTACGTCATTTACGTAACCTACGTCAGTTACGTAAGACGTCTGGGAGTGGCGCAGTGAGTCGGAGTTAACTTTATTACGGCGGTTGCCGGTATAGAAGTCAAAGACGATACACTTCTACCTCATTCACCGCTGTAACCGCATGTAATATTCTCCACTGACTACATTAAACAGTCAAATCGACCTTTTGATGACTCATTGCTCTCTGATAGGAGCCCTGTAGCGGCCAATAGTTTTTTCCAGCGACTATTCAAGGTCAAAACCCAACACAGAGGATGGTATCTGCAGCGGGTGAGTTCATGATGGAAATGATTTTGGATTGCGTAGCTGCAGTGTCCATGAAATCAGACAGGAGAGAGTATTTTTTTCGAAGTTCATCTGACAGCCGTTTAATGTCCTCTCGGAGGTTAGTAATGCTCCTGTTTGCCTTTCGGCAGTCCTCACAGGGCATAACGGTGTTAAAACTAGCACACACAAACGACCACAAGTGAGCCGGAGCCTAAATGCTTGTTCACACACATAAACGTCCCACGCAAGCAGGCGAGCAGCTGTGTAGCACCCGAACCTCCAGGGGTAAACCCGTATTACAATTATGGGAAACCGATCACAGACTCTCGAGATCCAGCCACAGCCGGCAACCGTTTCCCCGCAAAATCGACCACACGAGACAAGTCTCCACTTACCTCGGTGAGGTCAACCGGCAGGAGGAACAGCTAGCTAGCTAGCGCGTCAGCACAACTCCCAAAACCGGCGGCACAGAAAGAAAGTGGAAAACGTCCTCCGAGCCGCCAGCAAGGACAGTATAGCGACTCAGGGCGAGGAGGGATCAGATCCGGAGAGCACCCGTAAGATTAGATCCGATCGGCAGTTTTAATACAAAACAGTAAACCAGGGCTCCCCACACAGGTAGGCAACAGGTAGCAAACACAGACCACACACAAGCAGCGAGAACGAGCAGAGCAGCGAGAACGAGCAGATATTTCCTTCAGTTTCACTGTTCTGAGGCTGATGGGGCCAGCCTCTGAAGGAAATTACAAAATGTGCCCATATTTCTTCTTTTGCTGTAGCTGGATAAAAGTATCACCCCACGTCTTAAAATGCATCAGAATACAGGAAATGGGGTCTGCTCATTACAAAACGTACTGGGGAGGAACCACACACCCCGTTAAATCGACCCACCCACATTTACTTTGTTTCCAACGCCCATGAATACTTATACTACTACTGCTACTACTACTACTACTACTACTACTGCTACTACTACTAAAATTACTACTAAAACTACTACTACTGATACTACTACTACTGCTACTGCTACCAATACTACTACTGGTAGTACTATTGTTACTACTACTATTTATGCTACTATTACTACTGCTAGTACTACTATTGTTACTACTACTACTGCTACGGCTACTACTGGTACTACTTCTACTACTACTACTACTACTACTACTATTACTACTGCAACTACTGCTACTACTGCTGCTACTACTAATACTAATACTACTACCACTACTTATACTAACTACTACTAATACTGCTACTACTGCTACGTCAACTGCTGCTACTACTGCTGCTACTACTAATAATACACAAACTCTTGTTCTAGCACTTTCTCAAATCGTTTTTTCATGAAATATGCAGATGATACTGCATTGGTCAGTCTTTTTTTTCGATGAGGAAGAGGAACATGGCCCTGTGCTAGATTATTTCATTAATTGGTGTGAAAAATCAAACCTTCTTCTAAACCCATCAAAAACAAGGGAAATGTGTATCGATTTTGTCACACACAATAGTGTGAGGTTCTTTCCTCTATACCAGCAGTACAATTTCCACTGTTAAGAAGGACCAGATACCGGGTTGAGTTTAAATAATTTAATAAAACTGCTAAAATTACAGGTTAAAATAACTAAAACAAGGCCAGAATAAAACATAAAATAGAGTTTACCAAAAGGCTAAAATTCTAGGATACTTGCAAATGCAGCAGCACAATAAATGTCATGTAAAGAAAGAGTCCACAGTTCAATCTCCAACGTTCGCGGGGGCAATGCCAGTCCACTACATCCAGACGAAAGTGCGCTACTCGAGTGTTGAGGGGCAGGGAAGGCAGAGGGCTCCTGGGTCCGTCAGGTCTCGGCTCCGGTCCGGCAGCTCAGCGTGCGGGGTCCCTCCCTCGGGCGGCCGCTGCGGGAAACAGAAATTAACCGACCTCAGATCACAGTTCTCCGTCAAAATGGCAGCACACACACACACACACACAGGTCAGTAAGATTGGTTCGCTTTCCTTTTCATATAGTTACGTGAGCGTTGAACCAATCCTTTTCCGGCTCTTCCTCCGCCGCTCGTCGGGTGTCGTCCTTGCTGTTCGCTCGCTCGGTCGGCCCACATGCCGTCGCCACACAGCTTCCCCTCTCCAATGCGGTCCAGCCGTTTGTTCCCGTTAGTGTGTGTCCTCTGCTCGGTGCCCTCGCCGTCTCCCTTGTCTCAGCGTTTCCCCGTCTCCCCACACCTGTCTGTGATCCCCAATTAAACCGTTTTCACCGTTCCGTGCGCCAATCGCGTGTTCAGGGGTGTGTCTCTTAATCAGTCAGCTGTTTTCACTTCACTTTTCACTTGATCCTCCATGCAAATCAAAACCAGTAAAACGAATATAAAATAACCCATGCAAAACATGCAATAATAAAATCAAGATAAAATCTAAGAATAACTATGAAATGATAAAACCACACAAACTGGCAATGCCACAGAAGCACAAAAAAAGAAAATCAGACAAATCATTTTGCTATGCAGCAAACTTTTGGGCACTACCTTGCCTAGCCAGGAAGGCATGTATAGACAGAGGATGCTAAACAAGGCAACGAACATTACTGGTGATATAAGGCACCCCCTGGCCTATATGTTTGAACGATATGTTTGGTATCGTTTCCTTCAGGGAAACGATACCGCTCCCCTCTGTTTACAAAAAACAGAGCAAAATTGGCCTTTGTGCCTCAGGCTATTAAGCTCCTCAACAGCCAGCACAGTTCTTGATTCAAGCCTCTTAGCTGGTCTATAAGAGATGTGATTACTGTGCCGTATACTGTATGTGATGAATGTCTGGTCAGTGTCTGTGGATTGTTATTTATTTATATATGAAATGCCTTGTGACCTGCTGCAAACCAATTTCCCTATGGGGACAAATAAAGTCGACTACTACTACTACCACTTAGTAGTATTAGATGCGGGTTTCATCTTTATCTACAACCAACTTATATTAGCAGTTATATTTAAATACAGGCTACTGCTTTCCAGTGTGAGCGGCACAACAAACACCTGTCTTTTAAGTTCTTTATTAGGATAACTCCTTGAGATGAACCATCTCGTTTTTGAGGGGGTCCTAAACACAGCACAAAGAAAAGGACATTATACGCAAGCAAATTTAACAAACATAGCAGTAAATAAATCATGACATAAACTTAAAAAGAACCAAGCAACCAATAACACAATATAAACACAACCTAAAACAAAAACACAAACACAATGGGAAGAGAAAAAAAAAAACTCAAACTCAACAGCAGATGTTTTATTTCAGCTGGGGGTGTGTCACTCCAATTTAACGTCAGCTCTGATTAATGTGGCTAAGCAGCAAAAGTAAGGACAGTAAGCAGTCACATTAAGGCTGAACAGAGTTACAGAATCACCTTTTCAGGCTGTTATCAATTTACCTCTGAAATAAACACCACAGTTTTCACATATGTGTTGATTTATTAAATGTTCATTTCAATGTACAGATGCAAACAAACTGACGAATTAGTTAAATAAATGGCCCAGGAAACTCATAAAGAATAAACAAATTAATAACGATTAATAGGCTAATTAATAACTGATGACATTAACACATTAATAACAAGAACAAAAGTTACAGCCACACATCTCCGTGGAAAATCTTACATGTACTGTCCATGGTGCTGACTGTGCCTCAGCAGGTACTGTCCGTGGTGCTGAATCTGCATCAGCAGGTACTGTCCGTTGTGCTGAATCTGCCTCAGCAGCTACTGTCCGTGGTGCTGAATCTACTGAGGCATTTCATTCTCTTTATTATAGAAATTAAAGCTCCATAAAATTCACGGAGGATCTTGTTTAGCTCTTCTTTCCTTACAGGTGAGAAATCAGCTGTTTGCCCGGTGTTTGTCAGGTAGTCTTGTAGACATTTGACGGCCCAAGACGTTGACCGGGCCGTACCGGCTTCATTTCCTGACCTCTCCAGCTGATCCAGCTCTTCACTCGTCACTCTCGCGTATCTCTCCTTTTTCTCTTCTGTCTTGTCTTCCTCGTTCAGCCATTTATCCAAACTTAGGTCACCAAAGAAACACAATTGACAACAAAACCGTCCATTATGCAGACTAAGAAAGCTGACAGCTGCTTTTGATGGAGGTTTCAGTGAAACGTTTCGTGTTGCCATGGAAACCACACAGACTCGGGCAATACCACTGCAGTAATAATTTCAGTGAAGAGGGTTTTTTTCGGCTAGTCGTGCTCAATTGCTCATTTGAGCACATTCTAAACATCTAATTGACCAATCAGATTGCTCGGTTGGATCTACGTGTTGTATAACTAATAGTACTATTTCTGCTACTGCTACTACTACTGCTAGTACTACTACTACTACTGCTACTGCTACGACTACTGGTACTACTACTACTACTGCTACTGCTACTACTACTACTACTCCTACTACTACTACTACTACTACTACTACTACTACTACTACTACTGGCAGTACAACTGGTACTACTACTACCACTACTACTACTACTAATGCTACTACTACTACTGCTACTACTTCTTCTACTACTGCTGCTGCTACTACTACTCCTACTACTAATACTACTATCACTACTAATACTACTAATAGTACGACTGCTGCTACTGCTGGTAATACTACTACTACTACTATTGGTACTACTACCGCTACTACTAATACTACTACTGCTACTACTAATACTATTGCCACTACAACTACTATTACTACCGCCACTACCAGTACTACCACTACTACTACTACTACTACTACTAGTTCTACTGCTTCTTCTACTACTGCTACTTCTACTGGTACTACTACCGCTACAACTAATACGAGTACTACTGCTACTGCTGCTACTCCTGGTACTACTACTACTACTGGTACTACTACTGCTACTACTATTACTACTACTGCTGTTACTGCTGCAACTACTGCTACTACTAATAGTATTGCCACTACAATTACTACTACTAGTACGACCGCTACTACTACTACTTCTACTACCACTCCTACTTCTAATACTACTACGACTACTAAAAATACTAATACTTCTACTGCCACTACTACTACCAGTACTACCACTACTACTACTGGTATTACTTCTACTACTGCTACTGCTACTACTACTAATACTGGTACTACTACCGCTACTACTAATACTACTACTAATACTACTGCTACTGCTTCTGCTACTATTGCTGGTAGTACTACAACTACTACTGCTACAACTACTGGTACTACTACTACTACTACTACTCCTGCTGCTGCTACTACTTCTTGTACTACTGCTACTTGTACTGCTTTTATTGTCAGTAACGGTAACAGCGTTACAACGGGGGAAACAGTAATTTCTTTGATTACTCGTTACTGATAAAAGTAACGCCGTTAGTAACGCCGTTACTCCCATCACTGCTCATCAGTGAAAGTGATCACTTAAATGCCCCAGACCAGTGGCTCTGCAGCTTTTTTCAATAATGTTCCCCTCTGAAATATTTTCCCAGCCCAGTTCCTCCTGACCAGTTGAGCCTCCTGTGGTCAGACACACACGCACACAGGCACGCACAAATTCAGGTTAGCTAAAGCTGATCAGTATTGACAATATAACAGATCATGACAAGAAAAATAAAGGAACTGGTTTGTGCTGATTCTGTTGTTCAGACAGTTGTCATTTTTTCAACTAGATGGTGAATCCTAAAACAAATGATAGGACTTGATACAGCTGAGCTTAAATGTCTTCACTGGGATATAACACTACAGTGCTGCTGTGATGTACACTATATTACCAAAAGTATTTGCTCACCTGCCTTTACTCATACTATGAACTGAAGTGCCATCCCATTCCTAACCCATAGAGTTCAATATGATGTCGGTCCACATTTTGCAGCTATTACAGCTTCAACTCTTCTGGGAAGACTGTCCACAAGGTTGAGGAGAGTGTTTATAGGAATTTTTGACCATTCTTCCAAAAGCGCATTGGTGAGGTCACACACTGATGTTGGTCGAGAAGGCCTGGCTCTCAGTCTCCGCTCTAATTCATCCCAAAGGTGTTCTATCGGGTTCAGGTCAAGACTCTGTGCAGGCCAGTCAAGTTCATCCACACCAGACTCTGTCATCCATGTCTTTATGGACCTTGCTTTGTGCACTGGTGCACAGTCATGTTGGAAGAGGAAGGGGCCCGCTCCAAACTGTTCCCACAAGGTTGGGAGCATGGAATTGTCCAAAATGTTTTGGTATCCTGAAGCATTCAAAGTTCCTTTCACTGGAACTAAGGGGCCAAGCCCAGCTCCTGAAAAACAACCCCACACCATAATTCCTCCTCCACCAAATTTCACAGTCGGCACAATGCAGTCTGAAATGTACCGTTCTCCTGGCAACCTCCAAACCCAGACTCGTCCATCAGATTGCCAGATGGAAAAGCGTGATTCATCACTCCAGAGAACGCATCTCCACTGCTCTAGAGGCCAGTGGCGGCGTGCTTTACACCATTGCATCCGACGCCTTGCATTGCACTTGGTGATGTGTGGCTTGGCTGCAGCTGCTCGGCCATGGAAACCCATTCCATGAAGCTCTCTGCGTACTGTACTTGGGCTAATCTGAAGGTCACATGAAGTTTGTAGCTCTGTAGCAATTGACTGTGCAGAAAGTCGGCGACCTCTTTGCACTATGCGCTTCAGCATCCGCTGACCCCTCTCCGTCACTTTACGTGGCCTACCACTTCGTGGCTGAGTTGCTGTTGTTCCCAAACGCTTCCATTTTGTTATAATAGAGCTGACAGTTGACTGTGGAATATTTAGGAGCGAGGAAATTTCACGACTGGATTTGTTGCACAGGTGGCATCCTATGACAGTTCCACGCTGGAATTCACTGAGCTCCTGAGAGCGGCCCATTCTTTCACAAATGTCTTGTTTCACAGTCTGCATGCCTGAGTGCTTGATTTTATACACCTGTGGCCAGGCCAAGTGATTAGGACACCTGATTCTGATCATTTGAATGGGTGAGCGAATACTTTTGGTAATATAGTGTATCTGATGCAGCGTCCAATCACTAACTGATATCCAATAAGGATATCATTTAAAATTCAAATGTCATGTTTTTATATGTGGTTTGACTGCTGTATGTTTGAAATCTCCTTAACACAAAGTTGATGTCATTCAGGAGTGAGGATGGAGAGAAAGAAGAGAGTCAGAGAGAGGAAGAATGAGGGCAGACAGGAAGGCCACAGGTTGAATGAATGAATTAATGAATGAAAGGTTTATTTCGGTCTTAAATCATACAGGTTTTTTTTTTCTCACTATAACCATTACAAGGAAAAAAAAGAAAATGCAATACAAATACAATACTTAGACCAAAAAGGCGTAGGCTGAAGCCATAGCTTATATTTGCCTACCCTTTTAACTCACTTAGATTATAAACAACAATGGCAAGCGGTACGATAAACTAAACACAATTAAAAGAAAAAGAGAATAGATTTGGTTACTTCACTATACTAAAGTTCTATATTTATTAATTATTTTATCTTTATACATTTTCTTAAATATGTAAATTGACCTGCACTTTTTTAGGGCGTTATCACAGCTATTCCATAGTTCTCTTGCTTTGACCGATGTACATCTCCTTTTTATGTTTGTTCTTGATGTGGTAATTTCAAACATGAATATACCCCTCAGCTCATAACGAGTTTCTTTATTTGGAACAATTCCTGAATGCAGCTTGGAAGCATTTTTTTTCTGTGGTTTAAAAGCCACTAAAACTGTTTTCTGAGCTACTATATCATAGAATTTGAGAGTATTGTAGGCCTATTTAATGAATAATTCATTGGTCGGCTCATAATAATCAGATTTATTTATTATTCTCATAGCTCTCTTCTGTAATATAAAATAGGTTTTGTGTTTGCTGCATAGGCATTACCCCATACCTCCACACAGTAG
Organism: Myripristis murdjan; assembly: GCF_902150065.1. NCBI lineage: Eukaryota > Metazoa > Chordata > Actinopteri > Holocentriformes > Holocentridae > Myripristis > Myripristis murdjan. Next base: position 34,760,976 of record NC_043996.1, read on the forward strand.
GTTATGTATGGAACTATGAGTGAGCAATATAGCAGATATAGGTTGCTGTGATATCAGGTGGAAGTGCAGGAACAGCCACTTGATGCTCCTGAAATGTGTCTGCACAGCCTCAGAAAGCAGCTCGTTGTTCTCCTGCACACAGAGGACAGGATGGATCACAGTTTGCTTTCAGTGCTCAACATGAAAATCCTCCTGTTGGCCCTTCGCACAATTAACATGTCGTTCCTCCCTTCCTCCACCAGGTGGAGTCTTATCCCTCTGAGCACATGAAGCCCTAATAACTACAGGCTGAACATCTGAATGTCTGGATCTTTACCACAACACTCTTATTGTTCATTGCACTTTTATGTCTTCTCATGCAGATTTTTCTCTCCCTGCTGGTTTCCCCAACACACAGAGAACACTGACAACACACATATTTTTGCAAGAAGTAAATGATGACAGAGTTCTATGTTTTATTTGTTGATATGATGGCTCTTGTCTGATGTTCCAACACAAGTTTGATCGCTCTGCATCCGGTGGCTGTGATGTGACTTCCTGTTGTCGCTCCTCCCGCTGAGGAGCCCAAAGTGAAAGTAAACATTTGTCCTGTGACTCCGCCATCAGCGTCTCCGGTAAGACTGCAGATTCTCCATTTTGCTGGAAACTATCAGACTGCAGCCTGAGAAAGCAGCGGTGAGTCTCTCTCTGTGTGTGTGTGTGTGTGTGTGTGTGTGTGTGTGTGTGTGTGTGTGTGTGTGTGTGTGTGTGTGTGTGAGTGTGTGTGTGTGTGACTTGATTCGGGCCGTTTATTGAATAGTTCCGCCTAAAAGCTGCTCTCTGACTCTTTGAACCGTTTAAAGTCTCGACCCCGTTCACACCTGGAAGCGATCAGCTGATTCCGAAACAGGGCGCGTGTTTATTTCTGGATTTTAAGATCAAATGTTTGATGTCGCTCTTCTGTCCCCCCCCTCCCAAAAAAAAAAGCTCGCCCCCGTGATACTGTGCTCGTACCACAGAGTTACTGCGGAGAGCTCTAAGGCTCATAACTGATTCATTTATTTATTTATTTATTTTAGCGAGTTTGCGCAAAGGCTCAAAAACGGATATTTTTTTTCGCCACTTTTATCTGGAGATATTGTATTTTGGAAGTGAAATGCAAATGTCGAAAGTGTCTAGTTCTATTTTTAAACTGGGGTAACAGGACGTATTAACACGGTGGTGTAAATACATCTGTTATTTCTATCAGTGAATCATTTTATATTTATGAGTTTTCATTTTGAATATTGTAGACTTTTGAAAGAAATGTGTGCTCATTATATGTTAAATTTGCTTTTTGAAAAAGCACAATACCTGGACGCACTGATTGCATTTCTCTTTTCCTCTTTAAACTCAGTAACTAGTTTCTTTTAGAAAAGCAGTCGTGTGGTTTTGCCACAAGAGAGTCTGTTGTCCACTTTAGTTCAGCTGTTTACAGTAAACTATATCTGTCATATGTTTTTCTGTCTTATTCCCAACAACTTGCAGCAGAATTTGCTGAGAAAGGCTCAAAGAGCAAAATCCTCCCAAATGTTGAGGTTTGTCTTTGTGTTAAATCCTCCTCCATTCCAGCGGGGACAGTGCATCCTGACAGCTTGGAGTATGACTGTCACATCCTGTTCCCCCTGTGTTCAGTATGAAACCAGGCTCACACACCTTTCACACTCACACTGCTCACCTGTTTGCCCACCACAGGAATGGAAAGGAGGCTCACACACACATTACATGGAAGACTTGAATCAGACACAGACACACACCACCGTCCACAGGCATCAGGATATCTGTAGTGCCAAAACATTTTAGCCATTGTGTTATAATGTCAACATCAATGTTAATTCCTTACTTTGACACTAAATGAAGAAGTGACAGCGGCGCACAGCAAACAGGGGCCGCATGCCACCTGCCGCTCCTCTCCCTTCAAAATCAACAGTTTAAAGGTAAAATAATGATGAGATTTATAATGAAAAGAAGAAGAACAAGGGAGATTATAAAAATAAAAATCTAACACACTATTTTATTATTGCATCAGTGGATCTTGCCCAGACATTTCCCAAATCCATAGTTTCATATCTGCTGACTTCCATCTGACTCATGGAAAGCTTGTTGTCCTGAATGAGCCGCTGTGTTTGTGTCAAGGTGTCGGCTCGGCTATGGAGCCATTTGGGAGAAGAATGATGGGGCTCCCTGCCTCTGAAAGCTCTCTGTCTGGGGAACATGACAGCCAGACCAAAGCTAAGAGGTGAGATGAGGATCTCTGACTGTCCATGACTGTTCTCCATCTCAGAGCTCAGCAGGCAAATCAGCACAGCAGCATTATTCACAGGAAAAGCTCTGTGTGTGCTTACATCATATTTTATTTCTATGTTTTAATATGAAGTTATTATTTTCATAGTTTGTCACTAAGAAAGTAAAGCAGATCCCTTCAGTGTGTTCATGATGTTTCTATCAGGATCCAGCAGGAGAGACCAGACTCCCCTGGACCTGGACCTGAGCCCAGCTGTGTGTCCATGAAGAGTGACCACTCTATGGGTCAACCTATTGCATTCAAAGACAGCCGTCTCTCTGAGGATGATGGGTAATTATTTCAAATTGATGATGAATCAGATGTTTTTCTGTCATCAGATTCATGAGATCCAGAATTGGTTTGATCCTTCCGACTCCGAGTGTCCTCTTTCAAAACATCACATCCAGTAGCGGTTTTAGGCACGGGCGAAGCGGGCAGCTGCCCGCGGCAGCATTTTTTTATGTCACGTGGGGGGCGGCACGAGCACAAAAAAATAATAATAATAATAATAATCATCCTCGCTGCAAAGCAGTTTTCTATTACTGTATTCATCTGAATATAAGACGATATTTTCTCCACTGAAAATTCCCTGAAAAAATGCCCTCGTCTAATATTGGGGGTCTAAGTAAATACACATGTATTGTACTTGCATATGTAAACGAGGAGGTAGGCTCGCCTGATGCCACGATTACCGGCGAATGGCCGCATTGCGCAGTCAATAATCAACCATGTTGTCAGTGTCATTGTCTGTTGTGCTGCTGCAGCCGCCTATGAACAAAAGTTGATTTATAATGAAAGGCACATATGGCAGTATGTGTGCGCCGCTCACCTGTCAGATCCGGCAGACCTGACCGGGTGGGCGCGGCACTGGCCTGATGCTGACTGGTGCCGCGGCCAGCTCGCCTGATTGCGGCCGGTGTCTTTTTTTTTTTTTATGCAAACAAGATTTTGTCCATATAAGAAGTATTTTTCCAAAAAAGGTATTTGTGCAGGTGCTGGCGCCCCTGCTCTGGGAGGGACACCTCTAGCCGCCGGAGGGGCACCGGTAGCCGTTACCGCCTGGGAAGTTCTCAGTGTGTGTGTGTGTGTGTGTGTGTGTGTGTGTGTGTCCTCCACAGAGTCCAGCAGCAGATCTCAGAGGTTCCCAGTGCTCAGTCTGCCCAGCAGCATCAAACAGACCTGGCCTCCATATTTAAGGTGTGGAAATGTCCAACAACATAGCGACTGAAAAACAGCCATTCTGCTCTGAATCGTCTCCGTGCTGCTCTCTTCACATCTTTCAGGCTGGATTACAGCAACAAGGATCCATTTAATTTGAGATTAGTTCCAGTCAGAGTCAGCGTTGGAAATGAAGGATGTCCCGTTGTCCTGGGGACGATAAAAACAGCAGCGGGGACACAAATCTACAGTGTCTGGGACGGCAGAGAAACTCACCATCACAAATGAAATGATTGTAAAAGAAGTGAAATGTGTCAGTGTGCCTACTGGTGATGAAGGCAGAGCGTCACTGGGAGGCTGTGTCCACATGGTTTGTGTCAGTCACTCTGTCCACAGGGATTAAACGCTGGTGTCTCTCACTGCTTCTACAGCACTCAGCTTTTCTTCCATCGGCTCGCTGCCACTTGGCTTTGTAAAATATCTGATGTGAGCTGAGCTGCCTGCAGAACTCGCTGCTTTAGACAAGAACACGCTCACAAGGCTGAATGCAAAATGCTTCCATGTTGGATCTCCAACACGGGCTGTTTGCAGAAATCAGCCGCTTCACACGGGCAGCTGTGCACCTCCGTCCACGGCCCAGAGGTTCGACTCTGTGATGCAGAGAAGGCAGGAAAAAGTGGCAAAGCAGCAGCACAAGAAGAGGACTGATGCTGAAAGACAGTGTGTGTGTACATTTCCATCGGCATCCACCAATCAGAGACAGGTTTGCATTTGCACTGCAGTTTGTGATGCATTTATTGATCCAGCAGTCAGAAATACAGAGAAAACAGTCACTCAGCCAGTCAGCAACAGAATATTGAAAAGTGACTGTGGCCAAACACCTCGGGTGATTTCATGTTTTTATTCAGATCTCAGTGCAGTGAACAAGCAGAACTTCCATGTTTGACCAGAGTGAGTCAGTAAAGTGATGACTTACTGAAATAAACTTATTAAACCATATGTACTGTGTACAATGAAAAAAGATCTTTAATTTTGGACAGTGGTTGTTCAGTCTGGGACAGCTGAAGGCAGAATTCGGGACAGCTTCCGGACACTGAGGGAAAAACGTCATTTTGAGTCCTGGGAGTTTAGCAAAGCCCGGTTTAAAAAGAGCAGATCAGATTTCAAAGGAAGCAGAGCTCTGCTGCTCAATTCAAAACTGATCCTGATTCAGTTGGTTCAAGTTTACAGATTTCAACTTTCCTCAGCGGATGACAGTTCAGTGAAGATGCTCACTGGGAAAACAGAGGAACAAGTGATCACATGAAGGTTGAGGACTAAAAGCAGACGGACTCACATGCTGTCAGAAGCCAGGAAGCAGAAAGAGAGAAAGCAGTTTGTCTGTTTCCTCTGACAGGGGAACCAGTTTGCTGTGGCTCGCTAACAAGCAGTGAGCTGCTCATCGTGGCTCCACAGACGTTCAAACTTCTCCTCCTCTTCTGAGAAACAGGTTGGGCTGAAGAAATGCAGCAGGGCGGACAAATCCTGCAAGATAAAGAAAACAGAATCATTAGAAAAAAGAGACTTTCTGACTGACAGGACAGTCTGTCTCTGTCTTTGAACAACTCCATCATTTTGCTCCAAAATGCAGACATTTTCAAAGTTAAAGCCCCTCAAGTGTAAATTAAAGTTCAAACCAGATCATAGTTAAAGGTCGGTGCAAATCGTGATGTAACTGGGTTTAAAAATGAATCCTTGTTGGTGCAGCCCAGTCTCAGGCTCTTTGACCTGCATTTGATTTTGTGTTTTGTGTCCAAAATTTAATATAGAAGTTTAATTCTTTTATTTTTGTGTTGCAGCTGCTGGAGGAGAACATGGTCACCTTTGTGAAGAAGGAGCTGAAAAACCTGCAGAGGTCTCTGAGGCCAGATTACCCAGAATGCTTAGAGAGGCAGAGGGAGGAAGAGGAGGAAGAGCAGAGGAGGAGCAGGGAGTTTTTTCTGCAGATCACACTGCACTTCCTAAGGTGGATGAAGCAGGAGGAGCTGGCTGAGCGTCTGTGGAGCAGTAAGGAAAAAAAAAAAAAATTTAAATAAAAAAATCTTAGTTTTATTCTTTTTGCTTCATGGTTTTTCTTCTTTGGCTGTGCACTCGACTACCGAAAAATGTCAATTACCAGCCGAGTGAAACAGCCAATCAGATCAAAGCAGCTGTGATGCGTCAGGCTGTTGCTTGATGACAGATTATTTCAGCCTCTGAGTTTTCCTACCGGCCAGCAGGGGGCGGCTCGTCCTCCTCCTGCCTGCCGGTGAAAAGCAGCTTCCTGTTTTCCCGTCTCGTCCCGCCGGCTTCCCCGGGACAGCGGCGGCGCTCCGGCTGAGGCAGCGCTGTGTTGTTTGTTCAACTGGGAACTTTATTCTCCCCAAATCCTGATCGGGACGTGCAGCTCTTCGTTTGTTCCTGCAGTCTGCTGTTTGGCGGCGGCTGCTTGGTGTTGTCGTCCTCTGATAGCTCATGTTTACAGAGGTGTTGTCATGGCAACGCCTCGACCAATCAGGACAGACAGCCGTTTTAGCTCGTCCTAAAAGTTCCTGGAGCAGGGCCCAAATCAGCTTCCAGGAACTCTAACCTGGAACCATGTTGTTGCCATAGAAACGATTGCAGAACTCGTAAAACAGCCTTCAGGTCTCGGCACACCTCACTACGTTCTGACAGTCGAACAGGACCAATAGGTCCATTTACCAGGAAATATTCACATTTCTCAGATGTAATACAACATCGTTTTGTTGATGTTTTGGTTTGTTTGTTCATTCAGAAACTGCGGCTGCAGCGTGCCAACGTGAACTCAGATCTAAGCTGAAGAAGAAGTGTGAGTGTGTGTTTGAGGGGATTGCTAAAGCAGGAAACCCAACACTTCTGAATCAGATCTACACAGAGCTGTACATCACAGAGGGAGGGAGTGGAGAGCTCAATGAGGAACATGAGGTCAGATGGATTGAAACAGCAGCCAGGAAACCAGCCACTCCAGAAACACCAATCAGATGTGAGGACATCTTTAAACCTTTACCTGGAAGAGATGGACCAATCAGAGCAGTGATGACAAAGGGAGTGGCTGGCATTGGGAAAACAGTCTTAACACAGAAGTTCACTCTGGACTGGGCTGAACACAAAGCCAACCAGCATGTCCACTTCACATTTCCATTCACCTTCAGAGAGCTGAATCTGCTGAGAGGGAAAAAGTTGAGCTTGGTGGAACTTGTTCATCACTTCTTCACTGAGACCAAAGAAGCAGGAATCAGCAGGTTTGAGCAGTTCCAGGTTGTGTTGATCTTTGATGGTCTGGATGAGTGTCGACTTCCTCTGGACTTCAAGAGCAACCAGATCCTGACTGATGTTACAGAGTCCACCTCAGTGGACGTTCTGCTGACAAACCTCATCAAGGGGAACCTGCTTCCCTCTGCTCGCCTCTGGATAACCACACGACCTGCAGCGGCCAATCAGATCCCTCCTGAGTGCGTTGACATGGTAACGGAGGTGAGAGGCTTCACTGACCCACAGAAGGAGGAATACTTCAGGAAGAGATTCAGAGATGAGGAGCAGGCCAGCAGAATCATCTCCCACATCAAGACGTCCCGAAGCCTCCACATCATGTGCCACATCCCAGTCTTCTGCTGGATCACTGCTACAGTTCTGGAGGACGTGTTGAAGACCAGTGAGGGAGGAGACCTGCCCAAGACCCTGACTGAGATGTACATCCACTTCCTGGTGGTTCAGTCCAAAGTGCAGAACGTCAAGTATCATGGGAAAGTTGGGACAGATCCACACTGGACTCCAGAGACCAGGAAGATGATCCTGTCTCTGGGAAAACTGGCTTTTGAGCAGCTGAAGAAAGGCAACCTGATCTTCTATGAAGCAGACCTGGCAGAGTGTGGCATTGATATCAGAGCAGCCTCAGTGTACTCAGGAGTGTTCACACAGATCTTTAAAGAGGAGCGTGGGCTGCACCAGGACAAGGTTTTCTGCTTTGTCCATCTGAGCGTTCAGGAGTTTCTGGCTGCTCTTCATGTCTTTGTGACATTCATCAAGTCTGGAGTCAATCTGCTGTCAGAAGAACAATCAACCTCCTCCAAGAAATCTAAACTAAAACACCTCTACCAGAGTGCTGTGGACAAGGCCTTACAGAGTCCAAATGGACACCTGGACTTGTTCCTGCGCTTCCTCCTGGGTCTTTCACTGCAGACCAATCAGACTCTCCTACGACGCCTGATGACACAGACAGGAAGTAGCTCACAGACCAATCAGGAAACAGTCCAGTTCATCAAGGAGAAGATCCAGGACAGTCCCTCTCCGGAGAGAAGCATCAACCTGTTCCACTGTCTGAATGAGCTGAATGACCATTCTCTAGTGGAGGAGATCCAACTGTACCTGAGTTCAGGACATCTCTCCAGTTTCAAACTGTCCCCTGCTCAGTGGTCAGCTCTGGGCTTCATCTTACTGACATCAGAAGAAGATCTGAATGTGTTTGACCTGAAGAAATACTCTGCTTCAGAGGAGGCTCTTCTGGGGCTGCTGCCAGTGGTCAAAGCCTCCAAGAAATCTGTGTAGGTTCATTTAGAATTGGATATATTCAGTACTTTAACTTTGGAGAACCACTGGTGAATTTTATTACATGAGGAAAAAAAGCTGATATTTTCAGATTTACCTTGTTCTTCACTAATTCCTCCTCAGGCTGAGTGACTGTAATCTGTCTGAGAGAAGCTGTGCAGCTCTGGCCTCAGTTCTCAGCTCCCAGTCCTCTAGTCTGAGAGAGCTGGACCTGAGTAACAACCAGCTGCAGGATTCAGGAGTGAAGCGTCTCTCTGCTGGACTGGAGAGTCCACACTGCAGACTGGAGGCTCTCAGGTCAGGATCAGAGAACTCAAGAGCTTTCAAACTGGACTAAATGAAAACACAAAGCCCATCACACATTTGAATATTTGTCTGAATGAACCCAGCTAATTTCAGATTAGTGAGCTGCTGAAATAATCCAACATGTATGTGTATCAGACTGTGTTGTTGTGTTTGGTGTGTCCATGTGCAGGCTGTCAGGCTGTCGGCTCACACAGGAAGGCTGTGCTTCTCTGGCCTCAGCTCTGAGCTCCAACCCCTCCCATCTGAGAGAGCTGGACCTGAGCTACAATCATCCAGGAGACTCAGGAGTGAAGCTGCTCTCTGCTGGACTGGAGGATCCAACCTGGAGACTGGAGGCTCTCAGGTCAGACCCAGTATTTCTTTTTTTCCTCCAAATGTTTTGGAATTACAGCCACTTTTATACACTGTCACCCCATTTTCAGAGGCAAGGCAAGTTTATTTGTATAGCACAGTTCAACACAAGGTAATTCAAAGTGCTTTACAGAGACATTAAAATTAACGAGACACAATTCAAAACAATAAAAACAGTCAATTAACACATTAAATAAAAATAAAACATTAAAAGAATCACAGGGTGGAATTAAAAAAAGGAAAAGGCTTTGAAATAAAACAGAAGATGCAAATAAAACAATAAAAGACATAAAGATGTATTATAGGTGCCATACAGGTGTATTACAGGTGACTAAGGTAGTTAAGTCGACTCTGATATATCCGTCTCCACACCGGCTTTCTCTTGAGCCCGCATCCGCCGGACCCGTCGATTCCCTTCAGAGCCCTCCGTCTCCATCTCTCCAGTCTGACCGCTACACCTGTACGTAAAGCGTTGCCGTCTGCCACGTCATCACATTGATGACGTGCTGAGAGCGGGATTGCAAACTTTGATACGTTGCAAAATTTGCTGTACATGTACTTAAACTTCCACTGTTGGTGTTTTTATCCAACCATGCTTATCTTTTTTTCAGTTGTACAGTTACAATATGTTGGGAAGTTGCAATAAATATAAATGCAATATGTTCTCTGTCCCTGTGTTGTGTCTCTCCTTGGTCTGGAACTTCTGTGAGTTTTGAGGCATTGCCAGCCTTTAAATCACATTTGTAAATGCTTTATAAGGCATAGATAGTCCCCACTTTAGATGAGCTCACACGAAATGCTTAATTAACGAGTAGTAAGTGCTTTGCAACTGCCTGAATTCATGAATTCCTGCATTAATAACAGTTTATAAGCCATCCATTGGAAATGGAATTTGTGAGGTTTTATAAAACATCTACTAACACACTCACTAACCATTAGTACATGTCTGAATAGTGGAGCATGCAGACATGTACATCTAAATAGACTTCATTATTTGCATAAGCTTTCTAAATGATCTTACAAACCACTGACAAATCCTAAATACCTGGTGGGTAAGTGATGTAATACTTAATTTATAAATGCTGATTCCATCATTTATATAGATGAGCTTATAAATGATGAATAAAACATTTGTAACTGTGATTATAAACCACATACTAATGAGTATTTACATCAGAAACATGCTTTATAAATGATGAATTCAGTGTTTACTGTTCCATAACTACTGTGCTTATAAATGATGAGTAAAACATTCATAACTGATTATAAACCACATACTAATGAGTGTTCATGTGTTATATATGTGGAATTCAATATTTATTAATGCTTAACTACTGCTTACTAGTGTGTACTCATTATAAAGCGTTACCGTTGATTTGGCTCCTCCTAAAGTTGTTGCTCTGTCTGATAGGTTTTATTTTGCTTTTTGAGCCTCATGATGGCCTCCTTCACCTGCACCTGCACCTCTTTAGATCGCATGTTGAGGGTTCTGATCAACAGCTACCAAATGAAAACACAAACACTTCGAATGAACTTCATACCTTTTATTTTCTTAATTTGTCATGGAATAATGAGGGAAAAGTCACACCTCACCATGAAAATGGGGTGACAGTGAATAAAAGTGGCTGTAATTCCTAAAAGGTTAATTCTATATTTTTGTTCAACCCCTTAAATTAAAGCTGAAAGTCTGCACTTCAGTCACGTCTTGATGACTCCATTTCAGATCCACTGTGGTGTGTACAAGGACAACATTATGAATATTGTGTCTCTGTCCAAATACTTATGGACCTGACTGTATATCAGGACTTCAGTGTCAGCATGCATGGTTACTGTCAAAATTGTTAAAAGCCACTGATTTTCTGAGTGGTTCTTTATTTATTAAAAAAAGTTTATATTCAAATTCAAATGCTTTCCATTGATTTATGTATCCAAGCCACCTCACAGTACAATGTGTGTCTATATTTTCAGCATGAGGGACGCAGTGAGAATCAAACCAGTGTCCCTGGTGTTGTTAGAGCTGCATTGAGCTCAGTGAGCTACAGCAGCATGCAGAGCTCACTGTCAGCTTGCTTTTAGATCAGGCTGTCATGAAGAAAGATTATTATCACTATTAGCAACATGACAGCAGTGTCCCAGGAAAACTGACAACTATGACATTTTCTTCTGTTTTAATGTCCATCCAGGCTGAGTGTGTGTGATCTGTCAGGGAGAAGCTGTGCAGCTCTGGCCTCAGTTCTCAGCTCCCAGTCCTCTAGTCTGAGAGAGCTGGACCTGAGTAACAACCAGCTGCAGGATTCAGGAGTGAAGCGTCTCTCTGCTGGACTGGAGAGTCCACACTGCAGACTGGAGGCTCTCAGGTCAGGATCAGAGAACTCAAGAGCTTTCAAACTGGACTAAATGAAAACACAAAGCCCATCACACATTTGAATATTTGTCTGAATGAACCAGCTAATTTCAGATTAGTGAGCTGCTGAAATAATCCAACATGTATGTGTATCAGACTGTGTTGTTGTGTTTGGTGTGTCCGTGTGCAGGCTGTCAGGCTGTCTGCTCACACAGGAAGGCTGTGCTTCTCTGGCCTCAGCTCTGAGCTCCAACCCCTCCCATCTGAGAGAGCTGGACCTGAGCTACAATCATCCAGGAGACTCAGGAGTGAAGCTGCTCTCTGCTGGACTGGAGGATCCAACCTGGAGACTGGAGGCTCTCAGGTATGGAGAGACACACACAATGTCTTCTAGAGGCCTGAGGAATATTGTTTCATGTTGAATGGTGGATATGAGTGAGGTGCTCTGCTAAATCCTTCATAGGGAAGGTTATTTACTGCCCATGTTTCCATCCTCAAAGAGAAT